>NW_026781251.1:0-300000 GCF_030144855.1 Hypanus sabinus | reverse complement strand
AATTCTTTAATTTATGAAGGCCAATGTGCCAAAGATTTCTTTACTACCTTATCTAGGTGGGCTGCAATTTTCAATGAATCATGGACACGTATTCCCAGACGCCTTTGTCCTACCGCATCATGCCATCTGGTTCACCGTGTAAGACCCATCCTGACGGGTCATACCAAAGTGTAACAGCTGGCAGGCCTACATTAAACTCCGTTTGCCATTATCAGCCATTTTTATACCTGATGCAGATCCCGCTGCAAGCTCTGAATGTCTTCCTCGCTGTCAAATACATCCCAAACCCTGGTGTCATCTGCAAATTTGCTGATCCGGATAATCTAATTATCATCGAGATCATTGATAAAGTTGACAAACAACGGATATCAGCACCGATCCCTGTGGAAATCCACAAGTCACGGGTCTCCAGTCAGAGAGGCAACCATCTGCTACCACTATCTGCCTTCCTCCTCTATGCTAATGTCTACTCCCATTTAATTCCTCACCTTGAATGCCAAGAGAATTAAATTTATTGGTCAACATCCTATGCAGGACCTCGCTAAATGTCCATGTAGGAAATATCTAGTGCCTTGCCTTCAAAACTGTCCTGGTAACATTCCTTGTAACTTCTTCAAAAAGATTGTCTAGAATACACAAAGTCACATTGGATGTCCCTAATCAGTCCTGTTTATTTAAATACTCCTATATCCGGTCCTTCCAGTGTCTTCCCACGACTGATGTCAGCCGCACCGACCTATCATTTCCTGGTTTAATTTTGGATCCTTTGTTTATACAGTGGAACGAAATGAGCTATCCTTCAATCCTCTGGTAGCTTTCCTGTCTTTGAGCATAATTTAAACATAATGGTTAAATCCCTGCAATTTCTGCATCCGCCTACATCAGGGTCCAAGGACTGAACTTCTCAGTCACTGGGGATTTATGCACTCGAAGCTGCCCAATTTGCCCAAAACACTTACTCCTCTGTAATTTGTATAACTTCTCCTTTGCCTCACTTCTATAGATTATTTTCCCGAGTGAACACAGAAGCAAAGATCCAATTCAGAACTCCTCTATCTTTTTTGCCTCCATGTGTACATTGCCATTCTGATAATCCAGACGATTAATTGTGTCTCCTGAAATCCTTTTGCTTTTAAAACATCTGTATAATCCCTCACCTTGTGTGTTAGGACAACCTTATGCCTCCCTATAGCCTTCCTGGTTTCTTTACTCAATGTTATCTTGCATTTCCTTGACTCCATAAGTACCTCAATTTTTTCCTACCTGCCTACACCTGCTATGCATCAATTTTTTTCTAAACACAAAGTATACTGCAGATGCTGTGGTCAAATCGAGATGTACAAAAAAGTTGAATGAACTCAGCAGGTCGAGCAGCATCTGTTGAAAGGAGCAGTCAACGTTTTGGGTCAAGAAACTTCGTCAGGACTAAAGAAGGAGGGGGGGGCAGAGGCCCTTTAAAGAAGGTGGGGGAGGAGAAGCAGGGAGGGAATAGGCAGGAGAGGTGAAGAAGGAATCTAAGGGGAAAGCACTATGAGTAGTAGAAGAAGGCAGAGTCATGAGAGGTGATAGGCAGCTAGAAGAGGAGACAGAGTGAAGGTGGGATGGGGGAAGGGAGAGGGAGGGGGGAATTTCTAGAAGTTGGAGAATTCGATGTTCGATTTTTCCTCTGATTGGTTTTACACCCTCCCCCCACCTTCTTTATAGGGCCACTGCCCCCTCCTTCTTCAGTCCTGACGAAGGGTCTCAACCTGAAACGTTGACTGCTCCTTTCAACCGATGCTGCCCGACCTGCTGAGTTCATCCAGCTTTTTGTACGTAATTTTTTTCTATACCAGGGCCTCAATACCACGGAGCAGAGCTATCGTTCGCCATAATTCCTTTGAATCTGATGGCATTGTGATCACCAGATGCAGACAGTCTCCACACACAGACTTCTGTTACGTTTGTCCGGTCTTAGTCCCTAATGAGAGATCAAGTATCACCTACCCCTTTAATCCCTCACACTCTATCGTGTCCAAAAGAACAGAACCCCAGAATATTGAGCTGCCAGTTCTCTGCAAGCCAGTCTCAATAATGGTGACAATATCATAATGCCATCTGTTGATCCATGACTGCTCATCTGCCTTTCCTTCAATACAATACATGGTGGGAATTTTCTATGTATTTCTATCAATTTACAGAGAGTGAGGAAGTGGTGGGTGCTGTTATCACACAGATTTACAAGGATTTCAGCCACCCCGGAAAAACAGGAGTTGTATTCTGTGACTGCTTCGGAGATGGGGTCATTTTTGTTGCAGTTGGAAGTTTGAACATCCCTTAGAAGGCTAACAATTATACCAGTGCCCAGGAAGAGCAGTGTGAGTTGCATTAATGACTATCGTCCATAGCAATAACAGTTACTGTGATGAAATGATTGAGGGGTTTGCGATGGCTAGAATTAGCTCTTCTCTCAGCAAGGACCTGGGCCCACTGTAATTTACCTGTATCCACAATAGGTCACAATGCAATCTCATCGGCTCCTCACGCGGCTTTGGATTACCTTGACAATACGAATACTTACATCAGATTGCAGTTTCTCAACCAGAGCTCAGTGTGTAATGCAATTATTCCTACAGCTCTGATCGAAAGGCTCGAACTGCTGGCCTTTCTACCTCCCTCTGCAACCGGATCCTCAATTTCCTCAACAGAAAACCACAATCTGTGCGGTTTAGATATAACGCCTGCACATTGCCATCGATACTGGTTCACTTCAAGGATATGTGCTCTGCCCACTGCCCTACTCTCTCTGCACCCATGACTGTGCAGCTTGGCACAGCTCAAACGCCTGTGACAAATTTGCTAATGACACCACTATTGTTGGCAGATTTACAGATGGTGAGTAGAAGGCAAACAGGAGCGAGATACATCACCTGGATGAGTGGTGTTGCAGCAACAAACTTACACTCAACATCGGTCAGATCAATGTTCTAATTGTGGACTTCTGAGTGGGTAAGACGAGGGCACAGGGACACACCAATCGTCATTGATCAGTCAGCAGTAGAAAGAGTGAGCAACTTCATGTCCCTGTGTGTCAGCATCTCTGAGGATCTCCAGGGCCCAGCATACCGATGCAGTTACAAAGAATGCACGGCAGCCATTATATTTCATTAGAAGTTTGACGAGATTTGAGATGTGACCAAAGACTCACAGATTGCTACAGTTGTACCGTAAAAACTATTCTAACTGGCTGCACATCGCTTGATATGGTGGGATGGGGGAAGTGGTGAAGCTACTGCACAGGATAGAAATACTCTCAGCAATGTTGTCAATTCAGTCAGCTCCATCATGGGCAGTATCCTCCGTAGCATCCAGGACATCGTCTTGGAGCGATGCCTCAAAACGGCGGCATCAGTCATTAGGGATCTGCTTCACCAAGGAGATGCCCCCTTCTCATTGGTATCACCAGGAAGGTGGTACAGGAGATTGAGGACACACACTCAACTAGTCAGCAACCGCTTCCTTCCCTCTGCCATCTGATTTCTGAATTGACATGGAACCCACGAACCTACTTCACTGAATTCATTGTTGCAATACTTATTTAACTTTCAGTAACAGATACTTATTGTAATAGTTTTTTCTCTACTATTATATATTGCATTGTATTGCTGCCACAAAGCCAACAACGTTCACGATGTATGCCTGTGATATGACACATCCTCCTGATGACTCTACGGGGATTAATCCCGATTGGGCCTATCAGGCTGAAGATCCACTTCCCGTGTACTTCTCTGTTTCCCAATAACAAACTGTGCAGACAGACGGACAAAGATCACATCCTCATCCCTGGGACTCAATCACAGCCGTCGTGGGGCAGTAATGCCGCTGCTCCACTTGTCAGTGATGGGAAACCATCTTTCTCATTTCACTTTCCAGAGAGCCAGAATCTGTGCATTGCCGATTTGAGGCTGTGTTCACAGGGATACCAGAGGCTTTTTGAAACAGACTCGCTCCACTGCCCTGAGAGGACACTTGCAGTGTGGACGGTCCTGCAGCAGCCCCTGGGTCATCAGCTCCTGGACTCAGACACTGGGCATTGGGCAACAGCAGAGCTCTGCAGAGTCTCCCCCATAACTTTCATGGTTAGTTTCTCCCCAGTGCAGTGAAAGTATGCTGTGCAAGAATGTTGTTGGTCAGTTATCAAACTGGAACAATGTGACACTTACAGCTCTAGGAGAGAGAACAGTTAATTTACTGAATTAAATATATATATAGTTCAGTACAATGTAGCAAGACATTTGGCAGAGTCCCACCTGGGAGATTAGTCAAGAAGGTTTGGCATTCAGAATGAGGTGGTAAATTGATTTGGACATTGGTTTTGCGGGAGAAGCCAGAAAGTGGTGGAAGATGGTTTGACTCTCTGACTGGAGACCAGTGACTCGTGGGGTGCAGTGGGGGTCAGTGCTAGGTTCATTGTTGCTTATCATCTCGCTCAATGTTCTGGATGATTTAATTACTGCAAGAGTTGTTTTTTGTTCAACAGTAGGTTATTTGCCGTGGTCTGTACTTATTAACTTAGTTTACAGTAACTCTGTAGTCAGAGCTTTTCTTGTGCACAGACCAGGCAGAAATTGGCCACTCAGCCCATCCAGCCTGCTGCCCCACCCAGTGAAATCATGGCGGTCACTTTCTGTAACTGGTCACCACCCCACCCACAATGTTTGTTATGTATCGAGACCATGAACAGAATCAATGTCTTTTCTTTAAAAGGATGTTGAGGAAATCAGCTCGAAACACCAACAATAAACAGTCATGAGAAAAAAAGACATGCATTCATCGGAAGTCACAAGTTTTGGAAACAGAAGCCGTGTTGACTAAACAGCTTTTCTCGCTCTTGCTTTGGAATCATAACCCCTGATGCAGGAACTGTTTTTAACCTTGACATGAACTGAGGAGAATCTCAACCGTGCAGACAGGATAATGCAAGAACACAAATACCACGACCGACAGAAGAGACAAAGTAGGGCGAATAACTTCTTCCAATACACACAAAATGCCGGAAGAGCTCAGCAGGCCAGGCAGCATCTGGGAAAGGAGTCTTGCCAAAGGGTTTCGGCCCAAAACGTCATCTGTTCACTCTCTTCCTAGATGCTGTCTGGCCTGCTGAGTTACTTCAACATTTTGTGTGTGTTGCTCTAGCATCTGCAAATGTTCTCTTGTTTGCAAGCAACTTCTTGGTCACTGATCCAAAACACGGGTAACGTGTCAACTGGAAGTAAAGATCAGAAATAAAGAACAGAAGCTGAATTCACCTTAATTCATTAAGAATGTTCAGTCTCCCTGTGGGTATATTTTCAAGTTGTTTCCTTCTAACTTTACACCAGACCATCAGAGGAGGGTCATTTTGTAACTATGGGGGAGGGGCCGGTGTTGCTGCTCTGTGAGACTCACAGTGCAATTTTCTGTGTGCAAGCTGCTGCCTGTCTGCAGGGCTAATTCTGACACGCAGGCATTCCTCGGAGCAGGGAGCGGCTTTTCTGTTTAAAACAAATAAACTACTTCAACATTTCGCGCTCACGTTCAACTGTGAACAAAGTTAATTTAACACTGAATTTAAATATTTCTGTAACAGGAAAAAACATTAAAACACCGACGATATAGAAAAGAAAGTTCACCAGTGTCTGCAATCTGAATGTTTACTTATTACAATTGCTATTAGATGTTGAGAGTTTCCAGTAGTTTATTTTACTTCAAACACCCAATATCTGTAGTTTTAATATATATATATATTTGCGATTTAATTAAATGAATCGATCTGTGGCATAGTCCACGACGATGTTCCAAATGCCAATATCTTACAGTAGTTCTGTATTCTCAATAGTTTTTCCTGTGTATGTGAGTGAGTGTGTGTCAGGGAGTGCGATGAGGGAGAGAGACTCTTTCGCTGCCCTGTGGGGACATTTCGCATATCACTGCAGAAAGGTTTTTCTGCAGAGTCTCAGTAGAAACCAACTAGAGAATGTTTGTAGTTGAAGGTAATTGTTTCTTTTAATCCATTTGGTCAATAATTAATTTGTTAATTTAAAGATTTCAGAGTTCCCTTCTCCCACTGACTTCCCTCCTGAGCCCGACAAAAGCCAAACCCGATTGTAAATGCTCCCTGGTTCTGAAGAATCGGAGACAACACTTACTGTGATGTTGAAACCGGGCGGAGTTCAGTGAGGTGCCGGGTGAACGGTGTGCTCACCATACATAGAGATGTCAGTCTGAGCCGCTACACCCGAGGTTATTCGGTTATATAGTGTCAGTCGCTCATTTCAAAACACTCGCTTTCCTTACCGCGCTGTCCTCCCACTTGCCCCCTACCTGCTGCGCTCTTCTCCCACCCCCCATCCACTTTTCCTCCCACCCTCCTTCCCCAAGCTCTCTCCTTCCCCCTCCCGTGCTCTACTCATCCCATGCTCAACTACCCTTCCTCTTTCCCCACACCCTTCCCCGCTCTCTCATGCCTTCATCCCTCTCCATCTCGCCTTCTTTTTCCTGCCCAGCTGCCGCCTGTCAATCCCTGTCTAACAATGTAGACTGTCATCTAAACGGGAGAATGTTCAAACATCAGAGTGCAGAGGGAATCAGCTGTACTCGGGTCTGACTCCTGGAAGTTTAATTTATAGGTTGAGTCTGTGATAAAGAAGGCAAGTGCAATGTTGTCATTTATTGCAAGGGGAATAGAATATAAAAGCAAGGAGAAAATTCTCAGTCTTTATGAGACATTAATCAGGACATATTTCAAGTGTCATCAACAGTTTTGGGCCCAGTATCTCAGAAAGCATGTGTTGTCGTTGTTGAATGACCGCAGGAGATTCATGGGGATGATTCCAGCAATGAAGGGGTTCACATATGAGGAGAATTTGGCAGCTCTGGGTCTGTTCTCACAGGAATTTAGAAAAATGCTGGGGAATTTCATTGACACCTACTGACTGTTAAAAGGACTGGCTGGGGTGAATGTGGAGAGCATGCTCCTGTGGTGAAGGTATCCAAATCTAGGGGTTGCAGCCTTAAAATTGAGGGGCAACCATTTAGAAAAGATTAAAGAAGGATTTGTTTTAGCCAGAGAGTAGTGAATCTGTCACAGACTGTAGTGGAGGACAATCCGTGGGTGTTTAAGGCAAAAGCTGATTGTCTCCTGATCATTCAGAACATCAAAGGATATGGTGAGAATGGTATAGGGTTGAGTGGGATCGGGGATCAGCCATGATGGAATGGTGGAGTTGAATCGATAGGCTGAATTCTGCTCCTGTGTCTCATGGTCCGGTGACTGTCACAAACTGATTTTTTAAGGAATCATGAAAAGAATGTTTTAGAAACAAATATAGACAACGTGAGTCTGAAGGCAGAAATTATAAAATTCCAGAATCTCACAGCAAGCAGAGCATCAACTGTAATTGGTAGCGTGGTTTTGGAATCATCGGTGGTGTTCTTTATATCAGCTTTCACATTCATTGACCCTCCCTGCAGCAGAAATAGTTAAGCAGACTAATAATGTGAATGTTTTCAAACCCAAATGAGAGGGAAACTTCAAACCAGTTGGATATGGTTTTAGCAGAATGGCCTAAAGTTCTGCTTTACGAAGAGCTGCCTACGGTTCTGTGGAATGTGCAGGGCCAAACAGCTGCTTACACCAGACCCTGAGCTTTGAATCTCCCAGAAAAACAACCCGCACCTTTTCCCAGTACTCTTTCAACCTTATTTATTTCTCTTCTATAGATAGATGACCAAAACTGCAGTCAATACTCCAAATTCAAAGTCAGCAATGTCTTATTCCTTTTATTCCACCGCACTCTTTAGTGCGCTATCGTTTACTGTGGAAGACCTACATAGTGCAACACTTTGCACTTGCTTACATTAAATTCCATCTGCCATTTTCAGCTCAGTATTTGCAGCTGCACCAGATCCCACTGTAACCTGCCTCTCTGCCGACTACACCCCTGATATTGCTGTCATATGCAAATGTGCTTATCAAGTTAAACACGTTATCATAGATGACAAACAGCAACGGCCCAACTACCATTTCTGTGGCTCTCCGCCGGTCATAAACCCCCAATCAGGGAGACAATCATCTACTATCATTGTCAGCCTTCGCCCAAAGCTCCACTGTCTATGCCAATTTACTTCCTTACGTTGAACGTGGAGCAAATAAATTTTCTTTACCAAACTCCCTTTCTGTCCCTTTCTCTCTAATCATATTCCCTTCCGCTGTCTCCCCATTGTGTCCCAACATCTACCCCCCGTCTACCTACTCCACTGACTCTACTTCATCTTAGTTGCTCCCTGTCCACCTCATAGACATGTTATGAGTGATGAATAGACCTGATGGACAATGGGGTAGAGTTAACCATTCCCCTCCTGAGAAACACAAACTATTACTGTTGCTATGCTGACCATGAGAAAGAGAGATGGAAAAACAAGCAGGAACATCAGCGACAGATCAGAGAGAGGGGGAAATTACTGATTAACCATATTGTGACTCCTTTTTGAATTATTTACTGTTTCACTGCAAGGACAATAGTTTGCTCATAAACATTCCTCAGTGGATTGAAGGAGTGGCCTGATTTGATGGACACAGTCATTCAGGAGTGATGGATAGCTGAGTCCCAGTGAGTAGGGATAAAAGACAGGTCTGGAGAGACACCCTCCAGACACGCCAGTGGACACTGACTGAGTGTTGGAACCCACAAGAAAGGTGGGGGCTTCGGAGACCGAACCAGGAAGTCGGTCAGTAAGGCTATCAGTGTAAAAGCAGGGCTGGTGGGGACTTGTGTGTGTGTCCACTCATGCCAGAGTGACGAGTCCACCACAGAAGAATGGAGAGGTCATAACTGAATGACCACACCGATATGACGGATTAAGAAAGCAAAGAAAGGTTTGCCTGACTGTAGCTGTTACATCTTGCTCGCTCTCTCTCTCTCTCCAACCATTACAATACAACAACTATAACTACATCAGCACTCATGAACTGAACTTTATCCTTTTCTATGACAATTTATTTACCCCTAGACATCAATAGAGCTTGTTTATTATTGATTATTATTATTATTATTCCAACACTTTTATGTTTATTACTGCTAACTGGTTTTATATGTATATTTGCATTAGTGATATTATTTTGCTTATTTTTATTAATAAACACCTTCAGTATAGTACCATCAGACTCCAATGAATTCTTCTTTCTCTGCTGATTAGACACCCAGTTACGGGGTACATAACAGACCCTCGCCCTGACTTTTTCCCCTCTCCCTGCTCAACCTTTCTCTCTCTCCACCTCATTCTGCCCCTCACCTTTACCCTTACATCAACAATATTTTAAGGGTTATTGGCAAATTTGGGAAAGATGCATTTTTCATACACTGTGTTGTGTCTTTGTATTAAGGAATGTCACAGTTGGGAATGGCATGAATCTTTTTTTTAAGGTATCATAAAAAAAGTTTTAAAACAACTGCAGATAATGAGAGTTTTAAGTAAAAATAATTAAATTCTGCAAACTCACAGCAAACAGGACAGCAACTGTAACTGGTAATGTAGCTCGTTCAAGCCCGTTGGCAGTGTCGTTTATGACATGTTACAGGTTCCTTGCAAACTATTAACAGTTTAGCATATTTGCATATGCAGAAATAGTTAAACAGAACACTGATGTGACTTTGTTTATGTGATAGAGAGTGAAATGTCAAACCAGTTTGAATTGGTTTCAGCAGAAAGGCTGCTCCCTGTTCTGAGGAATATGCAGGCAGCTGTTTAAACACAAACCCTGAGCTCCGAGTCTCACACAAAAGCAACCTGCACCTTCCAAATCAATCAATGGTATTGCCTCTTCCCTCTTCCTTTCCAGTTCCACTGAAGGGTCTCGGTCCAATACGTTCCCGTTGTATTCAGTTCCATACATACTGCCCGGACCTGCTGAGTTACTCCAGCATTTTGTCTTTCCCTGGTTACGAAATATCCATGACAGGGAGCAGTTTAAAACCATGTCAAAACACATCCAGGCTGTTGAGTATTCTTGGGGAATTAAGGTGTGAATTATTCAAGTCTGATATTAATTTCGGATCTTTACTCAATCAAACTTCTGTCTGTGATCAAGGAGTCATGGTTAGAGAGTCATATCGAAACAGAACACAGTACAGGTGCATTGTCTGAGCCATTTAAACCACCTGTTCCCACCCACCTGCACAGTAGCCATATTCCCCCATCCATATTTTCAAAGGTGAAATCGTGCTCGCATGTACCACTCCTGTTGGCAGCTCGTTCCACATTCTCTCGACCCTCTGATTGAAGACTTATCCACTCATGTCCCACTAAAACTTCTCATCTGTCACCCATGATGCATGATCTCTGGTTGTCGTTCCACCTGACTTCAGTGGAAAAGGCCTGCTTGCATTTACCAATCTATACCCATCTTCATGTTGCACTGCTCTGTCAAATCTCCTCTCAATTTTTAGCATTTCAAGGATTAAAGTCCAAAACTATTCAACCTTTCCTTATCACTCAGGGCCTCCAGAAACCTCCTTGAAGTTTTTCCCAGTACACTTTCAAACTTACACCTCTCCTGTAGGTAGGTGACCAGAACTACACACAATACTCTAAATTTGGACTCACCGATGTCATATACAACTTCAAACTAACATCCCTTCTCCTGCAGTCAATAATTTAATTGATGAAGGTCACTATGCCAAAAGCATTTATTAACCACCCTATCTACCTGTGGCGCTGCTTTCAATGAATTATGGACCTTTATTCCCAGATCCTTTTGTTCCACCGCAACGTTAGTGCTCCACTGTTTACTGTGCAAGACCTAACATAGCACAACACTTCGCACTTGCCTGCATTAAATTCCATCTCCCATTTTCAGGTCAGTATTTCCAGCTGTTCCAGATCCCTGTAACCTATGATAGATAATTTCCCTCACTGTGAATGACACCCCTAATCTTGGCGTCACATGTAAATGTGCTTATCAAGTTAAAAACATTACCATCCCAATCATTGATATAGATGACAAACAGCAACGGACCCAACGATTAATGTAGACAATCATCAACCATCATAGTCCACTTTCTCCCAAAATGCCATTATTTACTCCAATTTACTTCCTTACATTGAACGTGATGCAAATGAATTTCCCTGACCAACCTCCCATGCAGGATTGCTAAATGCTTGCAAAAGACCATGTAAACAACATTCGCTTCATTGCCTTTATCTACTTTCCTGGTAATATTCCCAATAACCTCATCAAAAAAAAATTGTGTGTGTTGCCAGGAGTAAACAAAGTCATGCTGACTGTTCCAAGTCAGTCTTGTCTTTTCAAATACTCATATATGCAGTGCTTCTAATACTGATGTCAGAAGCACTGGTCTATAGTTTGCTGGGTTTTTTTTTTAAGCCTTTCTTCAACAGCAGGTCGGTATAACCCATGGAGAGCGGGATTTTACATCATATCCCAGGTACAATCTCAACAAAACGCGAGTAATTGTTAATGTCATTTCACTCTTACACCCAATAACTCTTACAATAAATACAATGTACCTTTCACCTCCCTCTCTACCCTCTGCACTTAAACTCTCCATTTTAACACTCAGGATTTCAGTTTCTCCTACAGAAGTGGGTGATCTCACATTTCCCACACTGGACTCCAGCGACCTGTTGTTCCCACTCAGCCTTTTTGCCTCCATTACCCCAAAACCTCTCCACAAGAGACCCAGAACATTGAACAGTACAGCACAGTGCTCAGTGTATTCAATTAAGGAATATATATCGTTTCAACAACGAACGGGGAGATAAACCACCATCCATCCGGGTGGGGGGGGGGGGCGGCTGTGAGCATGCGCAGGGTGATTACTACGTCTGAGCGGAGGGTCTCCCTCCCCAGGGAGCAAATTTCAGTGAACGACCCAGCAGACTCGGTGAGGAACAACATACACGCCCCTCATATCTCCATTAACCTATCCCCTTTCACCTCAAATGAATGGCCTCTTATCTTAGAAATTTCAACCCTGGGAAAAATATATCGTCTATCCCTCTCGTAATCGTCTAATCGTCCATCCAGTCTCACCCCAGCCTGCGCCGCTCTGGAGAAAACAACACAAGTTTATCCAGCCTCTCGTTATAGCTCATGCCCTCTAATCCAGGCAGTGTCCTGGTAAACCTCTTCTGCGCCCTGTCCAAAGCCCCGACATCCTTCCGAGAATGGGGGCGACCAGAACTGTATGAAACACTCCAGATTTAACTAGCTTTATAAAGCTACAGCACAACTTCCCGACTTTTGAACTCAGTGCTTCAACTAATAAAGACAACCATGTCATTTGCCTTCTTAACCACCCGATCAATCTGTGCAGTCTCTTTCAGGGAGCGATGAACTTGGAGTCTAAGATCCCTCTGATCATCAACACTGTTCAGAGTTTTGCATTTAACAGTGTATTGTCGCATACATTCGACCTACCGAGCTGCCAAGATGATCATCACTAATCAAATCTCACTGAGATTTCTCAGGTCCTGTTGAATTTATTGCCAAGTGCACAAGTACGGGAAGGTACAGGTACAGAGAAACACTGACGTGGCAGCATCACAGGCAAGTACATTCAGATAACACACAGAACAGCAATTATACAATTCTCTGTCAGTAACAATATAGAAACATGTTTACGTTATCCTGCTAATAGGACCAGAACAACACGGGCTGGGCGGCGGCTCATCTCAGACGGTTCGGTGTGAAGGTCTCACAACCCGAATCTGACCCCGGCAGATTCTGTGAAGGAAGCAGGGCGAGGCCGCCAGTTCTGGAAAGTTCACCCCCTCCCCCTTCAGGTTTCACCGATCACCTTGTGGTTCTCTCCCTTCCCCACCCCCACCTTTTATTCTCCAGTCCTGCCGTTTGAATTCGGGACCTCCCCGCTCCGGACCTGCTTCAATACTCACCGAAAGGAAACTGTTGTCGTCGCCCCGCAGAGAATAATCCGTCCCTGGCTCCCCAGGGGGCGAGGGTGAGGACCCCCTCCCGATCCCGATCCCACCGCCGACCCGCTTCAACAAAGAACGAAAAACAACACCGCCCTTCCCGGACTGAGCATGCGCGATGTCGCCAGCGCGTCACCAGGTAAGTGGGCGGGGCCTCTGAACCTGCCTGTCCAGGTAGACCCATTGTCTCAGATTGCTCCTGCCCCACCGAACTCATTTCTGCAAACCTTGACCCTGTCTTATCTCCCCTTGTTCAATCCCTTCCCATGTATTTTCGTGACACTTCTCACGCTTTGAATTTTTTCAATGAAAAATTTTTCGCTCTCACCGCCTTATTTTCACCATGGACGTTCAGCCCTCATATTCCTCCATCCCCCACCTGGAAGGTCTCAAAGTTCTCAGCTTCTTTTTGGATTCCAGACCTAACCAATTCCCCTCTACCACCACTCTCCTCTGCCCAGCGGAATTAGTTCTTACTCTCAATCATTTATCCTTTGGCTCCTCGCACTTCTTCCGAACCAAGGGTGTAGCCATGGGCACCCGCACGGGTCCCAGTTATGCCTGCCTTTCTGTTGGCTTTGTGGAACAGCCCATGTTCCAAGCCTATACGAGTATCCATCTCCCTCTTTTCCTTCGCTACATCGACGACTGCATTGGCGCTGCCTCCTGTACGCATGCTGAGCTCGTTGACTTCATTAACTTTGCCTCCAACTTTCACCCTGTCCTCAAATTTACCTGATCCATTTTCGAAACCTCCCTCCCCTTTTTTAATCTTTCAGTCACCATCTGTGGAGACGGCCTATCTACTGATATCTACTATAAGCCTACAGACTCTCACAGCTACCTGGACTATTCCTCTTCCCACCCTGTCTCTTGCAAAAATGCAATCCCTTTATCGCAATTCCTCCGTCTCCGTCGCATCTGCTCTCAGGATGAGGTTTTTCATTCCAGGACGAAGGAGGTGTCTTCCTTTTTTAAACAAAGGGGCTTCCCTTCCTCCACTATTAACTCTGCTTTCAAACACATCTCTCCCATTTCCAACTCCCATGCCCTCACCCCATCCACCCGCCACCCCACTCGGGATAGGGTTCCCCTTGTCCTCAACTACCACCCCACCAGCCTCCAGGTCGAACGTATAATTCTCCGTAACTTCCGCCACCTCCAATGGGATCCCACTACCAAACACATCTCCCCCCCCCCCTTTCTGCTTTCCGCAGAGATCGCTCCCGACGTGACTCCCTTGTCCCCCCATCCCTTCCCACCGATCTCCCTCCTGGCACTTATCCTTGCAAGCGGAACAACTTGGAAGGATCCAAGATGGTGACGCAGCTTGCAGCGGCCACTCCGGAGCCGATTATCTGTTATTTGTGAAGTGGGGTGCCGTGCGCAATCATAATCGATTGAAAACGGACGTGGACGTGCAGAGAAACACCGGGAAATCCCAGGAAGACCTTCTTCGTTGCTGCTGCTGTGAGGTCCGGGACTCTGTTGGGGAGAACAGGCCCCCAGTCCTCGGGGTCGCATTGGCGGGGCCGTCTTGATACACTCGGCAGAGGATGGTGCTCGGAGAAGCTGTGCCGGAGGGGATGGTCTTTGGCTCGGAGGTTCGACGGACTCGGCGCATTTGGTGTGTGCTGCGTCTGCGAGGCTGAGTCGGGCGGCGCCGTGGAAGCCAATAGCGGGGGTATTCCCTTCTGCCGCCGGCGTGGGATGGCGAGTCTGTCGGGACCCTGGGGACTCGTGGAAACTGTGGTAATTTATTTTGAATTTACAGTCCTTTAACATCTTGGACTATTTTTACTGTGCCTATAGTCTTTTTTTTAATCAATTGTGCTATTGTTTGCACTGTTGTAACTATGTGGTTTTGTTCAGGTCTTGTAGCTTTAGTTTTTGGTCTTGTTTTGTCTGGTGGATTTGGGGCACCTTTCCGGGGAACGCGCTAAGATGGTAGCGCGATATTAACACGCAGCAGCCTCTCCGGACTCTGGATTGGGGATTGCCAAACGTTATGTGGATTTTCTGGTGTACTCTGTTTTGTCCTGAGCTTTTGTGATATAATTCTGGAGAACATTGTCTCATTTTTTTAACTCATTGCATTTGTGGTTTCTAAATGACAATAAACAATCTGAATCTGAAGTGTGTTACGAAGGTGAAGCAACTCTGAGGGGCCGAAGGGTACAAAGTCGCCCTCTCCTTTTTGAGAATCGCAAGATCGCTATTAATTCGAGTCTGGGACCCAGGAAATGAGAGAGGGACACGCAGAATCCTCAAGGTTTTGGAATGTGTCCTGGCCTCAGCGAAACGGAGCCACTGATAACGGCCATTGTCTCTTGGAGACGGAATTGTGTATTGAGTGCTGTACTACTCATTGAAGCCCTCAGGGAATGACCAGAGTGGGCTGGTTGAGGGATTGCATCATCCCAACCTGATTGACATCTGAGACCCCGTGAGTGGGGATAAAAGAGGGTCTGGGGAACAACCCCTTTAGACGCACCAGGAGAAACGCTAGGAATCCGGTGACAGCCTTTAATAGCGACAGTCGGTGGGGTTCGTGTGTGTCCTTTCCCTTGCCTGGGGTTGGCGGCCTCACCACGGAAGAATGGCTTTAGCTAAAGGAGAGGCCACAAGTGAACGGCCACACCAACGGGACTCCTGACGAATCAAAATCATAAAGGTAGTGTTACGTACTCGTGACACATGACGGTGGTGCCCTTGTCATGTGACTGGGGTTGAAGCTGTACTGGACTTGAGGTGATGGTCTTGTGATGGTGGAATGACATCATTTTCCCGCCAGTAGAGATCATGTGACGGGTTTTTTTTTACAGGTTATAAAAGGTAGACCCCACCCTGTGAGGAGGGGCAGTTCGTGGCTGGATTTGCCAAGTTGACTTCATGCCACTGCGTGTTTGAAGTGATGACGCAGTTTAGTTGAAGGATGAAGTTTTTATTTAATGCCTAAAGTTTAAAAAGGTTAATGCCAACAGGTTCTTTATGATTCTGTTAGTTTGAGAATTAGAGGAGAGTGAAGATTCAAGGTTGGAAGTTAAAGATCGAGGAGAATCGCTTTCTACGGTGAAACGGGGGCGACCTTTGATCCTTATTTGGAAGGATTTCGTTGACTATCTTCGTGCTAATCCCTAGGTTTACCTAGAAAGGATTGAAGGTAGTGGAGAAGGAAAGGTCAGTGCCTTTAAGCCGTTCTGTTTCGTAAATTCTTCGTGGGAATTTCGACGTCGGGAATCGAAGCAAACGACGTGAAAGAGAACTTAAATCGTCCTGTAAAGTCTCTCCTTTTAAATGGACTGTGAGCATATCGAACTTTTGGCAATATCACTTTAAAGAACTGTTTTGGAATATCACTTTACGAACTGTTTGAACAGCCGCTCAGCAGCTGTTTCCGGTTACGGTAGTGTTTGTTTACTTTTGGGGGGTTTGTTTTCTGTGTTTAATAAACGTGTTGTTTTATTATAAGAAACCCTTGCCGAACTCATATATTTATTGTTGCCTGAATACGTAACATTAAATATGGGGGCTGCGTCGGGATTGAATTTTTTGAGTTTAAATGCTTGCTAACTTTTAAATCGGTGTTTTGGAAACGGGGATTACTCGGTTCTTTTGTTTGGCTTGTTGTGGTATTCGGCAGCAATGAATATTGATGAGTTTCTGGCTTCGCCAGCTGCAGAGGTGTTGGCGACGGCGAAAAAAACTGAGGTGTTTGAGATAGCTAGTAGATTGCGACTTAAAGGTATTTTGCAGACTACTTCTAAGGCTGTAATACAGAGGAAAATCGCGTCACACTATGTGGATTCGGGTGTTTTTGATGAATCGATTTTAGAGTCGTTTCAAATAAGTAAACTGGAGATGCAGTTGCAAATCGAACAAATGAAATTGGAACAAAGTAAAGCTGATTTGGAGAGGTGTAAATTGGAGATGGAACAAAAGAAGAGAGAATTTGCATATGCAATGGAGGAATTAAGGACTGGAAATCAGTCTTCTGGTTCTAAAAAAACGTTTGTTGCTAGTCAAGAAATTAAATTGGTCCCTCCATTTAGTGAAACAGAAGTGGAAAGGTATTTTCAACATTTTGAAACTATTGCTCTGATGTCAGAGTGGCCGAAAGATAAATGGTCAGTGTTGTTACAGAGTGTAATTAAAGGCAAAGCACAACAAGTTTACACAGCTTTAACAGCTGCACAAGCTCTTGATTATGATATTGTAAAGAGTCATATTTTAAACGCATATGAGTTAGTCCCAGAAGCATATAGGGAAAGATTCAGAAGTTTGAAAAAGTCTGTGGAAAAAACTTATGTGGAATTTGCCTATGATAAAGCTATGTGTTTTGAGAGATGGGTTTCTTCTAAAAATGTAAATGGGGACTATGATACATTGAGAGAGCTGATTTTAATGGAGGAATTTAAAAGAAGCATTCCTGTTGAAGTAAGGACCTACTTAAATGAGAAGGATACTGATAAATTGCAGGACTGTGCTAGATTAGCTGATGAGTATGTTTTGATCCATAAGAACAAATTTCCTCAGGGCAGAATTTTTAAGAGGAAAAATAACATGGAGACTCCAGGTAAATCTGAAATTAAATCGGAGGTTAATGAGAAAGTTAATGAGAAAGGAAAGCCTGTGAAGGAAAGACAGTTTGGTCTTACTTGTAACTATTGTAAGAAGCCTGGCCATGTAATAGCTAACTGTTTCAAATTGAGAAAGAAAGAGAAGGAAGCAGTTCCAGATGCTTGTGTGCAACATACTGAAGAACCTGTAAAGTTACAGGGTTTGATAAAAACAAATGAGGTTTTGTTAGAGTCTGACCAAGTTAGAAAGGGATATGATCATTTTGTAACTGAAGGGTTTGTATCCTTGAAGGAAGGATCTACTTTGGTGCCAATAAAAATCCTTAGGGATACTGGTGCTTCTCAGTCATTGATGTTAGACAGTGTGTTGAAGTTTAATGAAGAGTCTGATACTGGTGAGGTAAATTACATAAGAGGTGTTGGAAGTGATTTTATGCCGGTACATTTACATAAAGTAAATTTAAAGTCAGGGTTAGTTACTGGATTTGTTAAAGTAGGATTACAGCATAGCTTACCTGTGAAGGGTATTTCTTTATTGTTAGGTAATGACTTGGCAGGTGGACAAGTTTTTCCTGAAGTGCATTTGACAATGGAGTCAGAGGAACCAGAGATGAATTCTAACACAGATTCTTCCTGTGTTGTGACTAGAGCTATGGCTAAAAAGATTGATGCGCAGAATGAGGTTGTTATTCAGGACTGTTCAACTCAGGATTCGAGTTTTGAGGATGTGTCAGAGACTTTCTTATCTTCGTTGTTTGAACAAGATTCTGGGAGTAAGTCTGACTATAAAGATTTATCTTTGTCTAGGAAGGAGATGATAGCAGAGCAGAATAGAGACTCTGAGATTATAAAATTAAAAGAGCAGGTTTTACTAGATAGTGAAATTGATAAGGTGCCAGTAGGATATTACTTGGAAAAAGGAGTGTTGATGAGGAAGTGGAGATCGCCTACAATTCCTGCAAGTGAGGATTGGAATGTTGTTTACCAGGTAGTTGTTCCAAAAGCTTATCGAAATGAGATTTTGACTTTAGCTCATAGTGTGCCTTTAGGTGGACATCAAGGGGTAAGGAAAACTGTGGACAAGATTTTAAAACATTTTTATTGGCCTGGTCTAAGAAAAGATGTGGCGATGTTTTGTAAAACGTGCCATACTTGTCAAATTGTGGGTAAACCAAATCAGGTTACACCAGTAGCTCCATTACAACCTATCCCAGCATTTGGTGAACCATTTTCTAAAGTTATTGTAGATTGTGTTGGTCCATTACCAAAGACAAAAACTGGTTATCAGTATTTGTTGACTATCATGTGTACTTCTAGGTTTCCAGAGGCAGTACCACTTAGGAATATAAAAGCTAAGACTGTGACAAAGGCCCTTATAAATTTTTTTACTTATTTTGGATTACCTAAGGAGATACAAACTGATCAAGGCAGTAATTTTATGTCTGGATTGTTTCAACAGATAGTTTATAAATTGGGAGCTAAGCAAATCACTTCGTCTGCATACCATCCAGAATCGCAGGGTGCCTTGGAGAGGTTTCATTCTACCCTCAAGAATATGATTAGGACATTTTGTGTGGAAAATGAAAGTGACTGGAATGAGGGTATAAACTTACTTTTATTTGCAGTAAGGGAATCGGTACAGGAATCTTTAGGTTTTAGTCCATTTGAACTTGTGTTTGGGCATAGAGTTAGAGGACCTTTAGCTTTGTTGAAAGAACAGTGGATTAATAAGGAAGTACACACTAATTTGTTGGACTATGTGTTGAAATTTAAGGACAGGTTACATAAAGCTTGTAGTTTAGCTAAGGAAAATTTAAAGTTGGCTCAGGAGAAAATGAAGAATTGGTATGATAAAGACGCTAGGATGAGGATGTTTAAGTCTGGAGATAAGGTGTTGGTTCTTTTCCCAGTGCAGACAAATCCTTTACAAGCTAGATTTCATGGTCCTTATGAAATTGTGTCTAAAATTAATGATGTGGATTACGTGGTAAAAACTCCAGATCGTAGAAGGTCAACACAACTTTGCCATATAAATATGTTGAAACCATATTTTGAGAAACAATCTGATACTGTGACTGTTGTGGTTAGTGAGAATGAGTTTGATTTAACTAGGAACATGATAGATGATTCATCTGACTTTCATTCTAAATCCAACATTGTTTCTGTTAGGTTACCAAATTCAACCATTCTGGAAAATATTGATGAAAAATTAGCACATTTACAGTTAGATCAGAGACAACAGATGAAGGAGTTTGATGTTACAAGAGTACAATATTGTGATAACTCATATTAAAGGTAAAGATAATGTGGTTGCTGATTGTCTATCTCGATGTTGAATGTACACTGTAATTTTTTTTATGGAGTGGTTTTTTTTTCAATTGTAACACTCCTACTGTATTGTGAGTTATAAGCTGTTATATGATGGTGTTGTGGATTGTATATGTTATAAAATTTATACCTTTGTTTTTCTTGTAAGCAATTGTTAAAAATTTTTGTTCTTGTCAGACCAAAAATGTTTTTTTTTTGGAGGGAGGTGTTACGTACTCGTGACACATGACGGTGGTGCCCTTGTCATGTGACTGGGGTTGAAGCTGTACTGGACTTGAGGTGATGGTCTTGTGATGGTGGAATGACATCATTTTCCCGCCAGTAGAGATCATGTGACGGGTTTTTTTTTACAGGTTATAAAAGGTAGACCCCACCCTGTGAGGAGGGGCAGTTCGTGGCTGGATTTGCCAAGTTGACTTCATGCCACTGCGTGTTTGAAGTGATGACGCAGTTTAGTTGAAGGATGAAGTTTTTATTTAATGCCTAAAGTTTAAAAAGGTTAATGCCAACAGGTTCTTTATGATTCTGTTAGTTTGAGAATTAGAGGAGAGTGAAGATTCAAGGTTGGAAGTTAAAGATCGAGGAGAATCGCTTTCTATGGTGAAACGGGGGCGACCTTTGATCCTTATTTGGAAGGATTTCGTTGACTATCTTCGTGCTAATCCCTAGGTTTACCTAGAAAGGATTGAAGGTAGTGGAGAAGGAAAGGTCAGTGCCTTTAAGC
Organism: Hypanus sabinus; assembly: GCF_030144855.1. NCBI lineage: Eukaryota > Metazoa > Chordata > Chondrichthyes > Myliobatiformes > Dasyatidae > Hypanus > Hypanus sabinus. Next base: position 279,393 of record NW_026781251.1, on the reverse strand, counting down.
CGTTCTGTTTCGTAAATTCTTCGTGGGAATTTCGACGTCGGGAATCGAAGCAAACGACGTGAAAGAGAACTTAAATCGTCCTGTAAAGTCTCTCCTTTTAAATGGACTGTGAGCATATCGAACTTTTGGCAATATCACTTTAAAGAACTGTTTTGGAATATCACTTTACGAACTGTTTGAACAGCCGCTCAGCAGCTGTTTCCGGTTACGGTAGTGTTTGTTTACTTTTGGGGGGTTTGTTTTCTGTGTTTAATAAACGTGTTGTTTTATTATAAGAAACCCTTGCCGAACTCATATATTTATTGTTGCCTGAATACGTAACAGTAGGAAACCCGTAGCGGTAACTATTCCATTCTATTCGTATTTCTCTCTCTCTCCAACAAAGTGCACCACAGCGACAACCAAAAGACAGCAGCTTGTGGAACTGCAGTGAACTGTATATTTCCATTGGACAATTCGTTATCCCCGGGACAACGATAGAGCTTATTTCTTATTGATTATTAATATACCCGCACTTTTAGATTTAGTATTGACGACGTATATTATCTGTATATTTGCATTGATATTATTTTTGTGTATTTTTACTAATAAATACTGTTAAAATAGTATCATCAGACTTCAACAGACATCTCTATCTTTGCTGGTAAGTGACCCAGTTACGGGGTTCGTAACAAGTGCTACACCTGCCCTTACACTTCCTCCCTCACCACCACTCAGGGCCCCAGACAGTCCTTCCAGGTGAGGCGACACTTCACCTGTGAGTCGGCCGGTGTGATATACTGCGTCCGGTGCTCCCGGTGTGGCCTTTTATATATTGGTGAGACCCGACGCAGACTGGGAGACCGTTTCGCTGAACACCAACGCTCGGTCCGCCAGAAAAAGCAGCATCTCCCAGTGGCAGCACATTTTAATTCCACGTCCCATTCCCATTCTGATATGTCTATCCATGGCCTCTACTGTCAAGATGAAGCCACACTCAGGTTGGAGGAACAACACCTTATATCAGTCTGGGTAGCCCCCAACCTGATGGCATGAACATTGACTTCTCTAACTTCTGTTAATGCCCCTCCTCCCCTTCTTACCCCATCCCTGACATATTTAGTTTTTTTGCCACCCTCCTTTTTTTCTCTCTTTCTGCCCGTCACTCTGCCTGTTCTCCATCTCCCTCTGGTGCCCCCCTCCCTCTTTCTTTCTCCCGAGGCCTCCCGTCCCCTGATCCTTTCCCTTCTCCAGCTCTGTATCACTTTCGCCAATCACCTTTCCAGCTCTTGGCTTCTCCCCACACCCTCCGGTCTTCTTCTATCATTTCGCACTTTCCCCTCCCCTCGTACTTTCAAATTTCCTACTATCTTTCCTTTCCGTTAGTCCTGACGAAGGGTCTCGGCCCGAAACGTCGACAGAGCTTCTCCCTGGAGATGCTGCCTGGCCTGCTGCTTTCCACCAGTGTTGTGTGTGTGTGTTGTCTGGAGAAGGGAAGATCTGATTGGGGAAAGAGGTAAAAAGCTGGAGAACAACACACACAAAATGCTGGACATCCTGACGAAGGGTCGCGGCCCGAAACGTCGGCAGAGCTTCTCCCTGTAGATGCTGCCTGGACTGCTGTGTTCCGCCAGCATTTTGTGTGTGTGCTGCAGATGCTGCGGATCCGCGGTAAAACGGGATCACGTGACGGGTGGAGGGTCTCCCACGTGACCCGGTGACTCCGCTCCTCGCCCCTCACACGCTGCCCGACCTCCCCACCGCATTTCCCTCATTATTCCCTATTTACACCGGGTACATGTTTAACATTTTCCCTCCGTATATTCCCGTCCCATCCCTCCACCTCCCTGGGTTAGGGGCTACGGGTTCGAATCCCATTCCGATCCGACTAACATTTTAGATCCAAAACAGGATTGTGCAGGTTTCATGTAAATCAGTCGATGTTTATAAACACTAATTTGTATTCACATTCCTCCGGCCTCACTGGACAGGAACACTGAAACATCAAGTGAGAAACAGCAGTAGGTGGCCATTTAGCCCCTCTAACTATCAACAAGATGGCGGCTGCTCTCCCATCTCAGACACATGTTTCTGTCCGATCCTAATTTCCTCGATCCCTTCGGTCTCCACACATGAGTCAGCCTCTGTTTTACGTGGGGACGATCACCGAGTCTTCACCACCCTCTGAGGTGGGGTTTACAGACATTCACCACCCTCGGAGTGGAGACATTTCCCCTCATCTCAGTCCCGGACAGACCACTCCTTTTTTCAGAGACTGTGATCCCTGGTTCAGCCGGTAATGATGTTGTACATTTCAATGTGTCTCAATCCTCGATTCTCTAAATGAAAGGGTAATCACATTTGATCTTTATTCATATAATGAGCCCAGCACCCCAGGGATCAGTCTGGTGAATCTTCATTGCACTCTCTATAACAAATACTCTCTAACTTCTTTGTTAATCTTCTGTGGAATTAATTTCCATCTTCTGCAGCCCGGTGTTGCCCCAACCCCTCACCTCCCACCCCTGTCACTATTTCCACCTTCCCACCTCCCCCTCACCTGGATCCACCTCTCACTCCCCAGCTCTTACCCCATCCACACCCCTCACCTCTTTTCTCTGACTATTTCCCGTCCACTCTCAGTCCAGAGGGAGGGTCTCAACCCGAAATGTTGACGGTCCATTTCCCTCCACAGATGCTGCCCGACCCACTGAGTTCCTCCGGCAGTTTGTTCTTTGGTCTGTATAACCCGTGTTAGTTTGGGGAGCGGGATTTTACACCATATTCCAGGCACAATCTCAACAAAACACAAATAATTGTCACTTTGCCCGGACCATTGGCCCCGCTTGCAGGGCAACAGTCTGCCGGTGTTTGCCCCCCATGTGGTGAATCCCTCTGCTCGACACCACCGTGGGCTCAGACATTTCCACAGATGAGCCCCTCCTGTCCCCATCGGGACAAACATCCTGTCCGCCCCCTCTCTCAGCATCTTCATCCTGTCAATAAAATCCCTCCCTCCCCGGGGAACCGGCATCGAACCGACGGGCCGAGCGGTCTCCTCCTACCTCTCAGCGATACATCAGACTCCGGCCGCGGGAGACGCTTCACAAACGCCCCAACTTCCCTCGGAGGGAAATGGAAATAAATCAGAAAGCGAACATTTACTTTGAGGTTTTCTCCGCTCTGAGGAGGCGGTCGGCGCTTGAGCGGGAGACGAACTCAGTGGGGTAACGCCCACTCGGCTTGTCCGCCTCCGTGACTGGTTGTAACCAGTGATTGACATCGCTTCGCACCAATGGGAATAACGTAGCTCCTGACTCCTCTGTTGACAGCGATGGGGGAATGGGCTGGTCACGTGATTATTAGCCCAGCCGTTGTACCGATGAAGCTCGTGGGTGACGTAAGACACCGCGCACGTGAGGGCAGATCCCGGTGTGGGGAGCCCATGTGTGACGTCAGGCGCGTGGGAACTGTGTCTGACGTCACCTGTGGGCGAGCGCTGGCATTTAAAAGCACCTTAATGGACTTTTCAGTGGGACAACAACATCAATGACGGGTTTCATCACTGAATCCAGCGTTGTGGGATGTAAAGTCCCCTGTTATGTGTCCGGCTGTGCCGTGTTGTAGGTGGAGTGGGCAGCGTGGTGTTTGTCTCGATTCGGGTCACAACACCAGAATTGCCAGCGGGGTCCACACACGGTGTATTAGTCAACAGAATACACTGTGTGTATTCTCAAGTGAGGAGTCTGTGTGGTGATGCAGCTTCCCTGGAGGTGGACGAAAGAGGACACACCAACAGGTGGAACCAGCTGCGGGAAGACATGATTTTTCAGGTCTGATGACGAGCTGAATGTACCAAAACCTTCAGACTGAATCAGAAAACCATTCTGAGGGTATTTGAAACGTCAGAAGCAGAGGAGATGTGATCCTATGTCTCCATCAGACCTCAGTGAGATGGTTCCAGTTATAACGTGCAGGGATGAAAGCACAGTGTTTGGGGTCTGATTTAATCACTGATTCTGACACAGTGAGAGGGTTAGTTTTGCTGTAAGGAATTGATTTCAAAACTCCACACCCCTCTCCAACCTGAAATAACCCTTTTGTCCAGAGGGGTGGGGTTTGTAGATTGATGATCGGGATGCCGTTTTTTTTTAAGCTGGGGTTGGGGTGGGAGTTTGATTTTTCTCTCTGAACGACTTTTATGCTGGGACTCACAAACACAACAGCTCGTTAGTTCCGCTGTATCTGTCAGTTCACCAGCGCTTGAATGTCGCCGATCCTTGAATGTGGAGGCGGAGATGCTGGAGAAGACAGCGCCCCACTCGCGACAAGGAGAACCCGAACACGTGCCCATGTCCGTGATCTGATTGGATAAATCGCCATGACGTTCCGAGCAGTGAGATATCATTCCCTGGATCTCATTTTGGAAGGGATTCAGTCGGCCATCGCAGATTCACCAACAGCTTCGCTCTGGGAAGCGGCCGTTCACCTGCTCCGTGTGTGCGAAGAGACTCATTCAGTTAACCCACCTTGTGATGCTCCGGTGAGTTCACAATAAATAGAGGCCACATTTCTGTCCGGAGTGAGCAAAGAGTTTTACTCAATCATCCCAGCTGCTGCAACACCAGCAACGTCACATCAGGGAGGAAGTTCAAATCAGCTCCGTGTTAAATGTTTCACCATCTCGGTGACTGAAGGCTGCTGCAGGTTCATGAGGGACTGTTACTGTCAGATTCTGCAGTTCTTGCGGCTGCTCATTGCACCCAGGACTGAACCCTGGTCACTGAGCATTGGAGGAGTCTGTTCTGCTGATGTTAGACTTAAACTAGACTGATGTTTAATATTGTGGATCTGTGAAAGATAAATCAGCTCTGTATCAAATCCCGTGTCTCAGGTTCTTATCGTCTCTAACACACTCACAATGTACACTAGAGTGGCCACTCTGTCCATCTGGTCCCTGCCCATGTTTCTGTTCCATATCAGTATATTAAAATCTACCCCTGCCGTTCCCCTCTCACTCTCCCTGTGATGACAGGTTACAACTAGTCACCGCTCCGTGGGATAGGAGATTTCTCTTGAATTTCAGAGAATCATAGAAATCTACAACACATTACAGACGCTTTGGCCCACAATGTTGCGCCGACCATGTAACTTACACTAGAAACTGCTTTAAAATTACCCTACCGCATAGCCACCTATTTTCCTAAGCTCCGTGTACCTATCTAAGAGACTCTTAAAATTATTGTATTCGCTTCTGCCACCATCGCTGGCAATGCATTCCACACAAACACCACTCTTTGCTTTAAAACCTTAACTCTGACATCTCCTCTGTACCTACTTCCAAGCAGCTTAAACCTATTCCCCCTCGTGTTAGCCGTTTCTGCCCTGGGAAAAAGCCTCTGGCTATCCACACGACCAATGCCTCTCATCATCTTAGACACCTGCATGAATTTCCTGCATGATTTTCTCCAGGCTGAACAAGACGATGAGCTCACAGTGGTTGTGACGTTGTTCAGGGCTCTGGACGAAGTTGGTTAAACTCCTTCTTCCCCGCTCTTTTCAATGTTTTGTGTCATTTTCACCTATTTTAAAGGACTGTGCCTCAGACAGCTGGGTTGTTGCAATTTTTACGTACCAGCAGCAATAGATCACTAACGGAGTCAGGTTTCGATGTTAAAACCACTCTCTTCATTAGTATCTACTCCAAATCTAAAAGATTGAACGAAATAAACAGCAATTAACGGTGTTGTACGTATTCCAAACTATCAAACTTGGGAAACAATGCTTAAAGTCTTAAGATGGTAAAGTGGGAAAGTTCAGTAATCTACGGAACAAGTGAGTGAGAGGAGAGATTTGTAAATCCACACGAAGATGTAGAGAGAAGGCAACTACGAAGAATTCCACACACATTCCACGCTGGGTGAACGGAATAACAGTCGCCGAAGATCTTATCCGTCGATTAGTTCCGAAATACACTTAGAAATATCACCAGGTGACAGTCACAAGAATATCGTCTTCGGGTGGTTACCACAAAACACCCCGATTCCGGGTAAGGGAAATCCACACATATGGATGATACGAAGTGACAGTCACACATCCGTTGTGCACTGCGTGCCGATGATCAACCCAATCTTTTGGGCATAGCAGTGACAAGCTGAAGTCTCTCTCACTCTTCCTCTCCCTCTATCTCTCTCTCTCCCCTCCCTCTCCTCCCCCCTCTGTCTCTCTGTCTCTGCTGCAACGCCTGTGTGACGTCACAGACCCGCCTCACTCAGGCACTCAAAGCGACACTCACAGTAAACGAATCTGCGGTCTTGTAACACAATGCACCTCTAAAGTCTGACAGCAGACTAGCGAGTGAATCTTCGATGGAGCAGAGTCAGAAACCAAAGAGTTGCCAGCCTGAGTCAGGCTTTGGGGCTCCAGACAGAGATGGGGTCTGGAGTTTACGAGGAGGAGGAGGAATCAGACCAGCAGGATATGGCTACAAAGGGAAGATCAGAAAAATTTGGAAACTGGTTGACCGAAAAAAAAGATGGTTAGTTTCTGCAAAATACTAGTGGGAATCAAAAGATCAGGCAGCAATTGTGGAAAGGAATAAATAAACAACTTTTAGACCGAGCCTCTTCAGCATGCCTAGACTGTGGACTCCGCTGCTTAGTTGCTACCTGAACTGCAGAGCTCCTCCAGCATTTTGTGTGTGTGCGCGTCTCTGTATGTCCAGCCACTGCAGAATCTCTTGTGATTTATATCCACATTTTACTTTGGCATTAAATACACGTTGATATTGAGTATATTGTTCATGTGAGCCGCTTCCTGCGTTAAAAAAGCTGCAGACTTTTTCTATATACCCGAAAAAAAATGAGATATGGACATTGAACCGGTACTTCAAGAACTGTTTAATGGCACCGGTATTACCCAAAAGGCCCTGCGCGAATAAATCTTATCAGGCGCTGAAGCACTGATCAACTGCGCAAGCGTCAGGCTGATGACATCCCCGAGTATCACGCATGCGCGCAGCACACGAGGCCTTGAAAATGTCGGTTGCAGGTAAGAGCGATTCTCCGTGTTTTTATCTTAAACACCGACTTCGGGATAATTCCTCTGAATTTCGGACACCGTGACCAGCAACCCCGGGACAGTCCTGCCCTCTTCCCTCTCTCTCAGCCCCACGATCCGTACACGGACCCCGGGGAGCTTCCGGCTGATGAGGGAATGGGAACCGATGGATCTCTCAGACAGAGCTGAGCTCCAGCTATCGAAATGCAAGGATTAGGAACTCGGAGAAAGGGAACAAAATCTTTTACATCACCCATCTGTGGACACTCTCTGGAGGTCTAAGATTCGTATGTTACACGACCGCTGGACTAAGTGCGTAAATGTAGGAGTGGACTATGTTGAAAAATAGATATGCTGGATTTTCTAAAATTGTCTCCTTCTACCTTAGGCCACAAACTTATCTATCACCCCTTTTATTTATATATAGCAGTATAACATTAGATGATCATCACCATAAGATAAAAGTTTAAATCTTAGCCTTTGTTTTAAATTAGTACTTAGTCTTTCCTGTGATTAGAAAATAGGGATAAAGTATGGTGAGGTTCAGTGCTAGTATTGTAGATTAGGAAAGATTTTACTTTGGATTGGACTTCCAGAGCACAGTTACTGGATATCCACAGGACAGTACTGTCGAAGACTAAGACGGTACTTTCAAATAGAATTGGAAAGGAAATGAGAGTGAATTTTTGAGTGATGCAGAGCAAGAGAAAAGGATTGGAATTGAGAGGATAGTTCTGGTTGATGATCTCCTTTCATGCCAACAATAATTTTATAATAATTATTCTGTGATTCTGTGTGAAGCTTTCCCTGGTCATTTGCCACCTCTTCTTGTGATTCTGCTCCTAAATGTGAAAACTTGGAGAAGTGAGTTTAAAATTATGCCATTGAACTGGTAAGAATGGATCACACCTATTGGTCCTCATTTGCTTTATTCAGAGCCTTGTCAATAGCATAAATAACTGAATAAACATTTCATTAGAACGGGGTGGATTAAACTGAATATATAGGATCTTTAAATTATACCCCTTCCCACTTATTATTTTCACTGGAAGAGAGATGTTGAAATTCTAAGTAATCCTGACTAAAGTGTAATATGGTTTTTAAAAAAAAGCTCAAGGTCAAATAAGTGTGAACCATCTGTTGAGCATTTTATAGGAAGGGACATTAAAGACATTCATCATTCATGCTGATTTTTCCTCCCAGCACTGCTGCAAATACACAAACCACTCCAGCTCCCTTCAGATCTACTCCATGCTGTGCCTGATGAACCAGCCAAGATTAGCAGTTCACCATCTGTGGGAAAAATTGAGTACAAATACCTAATAAGTTTGGGATGTGTACATTTGTCTCCCAATTTATGATGTAGGAGCATTGATATTATGCTGCTTTGTGCGTAAAATATACAATCCTCTTTGTTCAATTCTTTATTAGCTAGTGAACTTGCAAGTTTGCTTCATGGAGTTAAGCAATTTAATTTTAAACAACAGCATGAATTGATAAATGTTACCAATTTTAAATAGCAAAAAGTTTATAGTATTTTTTTCCTGGGAAAAAATAGAAGGGGGAAAAAGAAGACTTTTGGTCTGAAGTTTGAATAGTGTTATGATGTGACTGCATTTTTCGAAAGAAAAGAACAAAAATTGTAGTTATCCAAATGCAGAAAGGTTAATCCTACATTAAATGTGAATTACGATTAAGAGATCCAAGATAATGTTAATTTAATAAAATAATTTAAATCCAATTATTGCTTTAAATCTACATTATACGTTCAAGAATGCATTTTAGGTAGCTCAACACCTCATGCAGGTCAGTCAGGTATCTCTGCTCCCTTTAAACTTGCACGTTTCTGTTTCCCAGATGCCTTTGAAACTTACTTTGACCTTATTTTCTGAGCTTCTTTTAAACTTGCAGGTTATGTGGAACATATCATTCTATAATGTGATGTCTAAAAACAGTGATTTGGAAGTGAGGTATGATGTATTAATATGAGAACATCTAATAATACAGAAAATCTGCTGGTCCGACACCCAAGACCCAACCATGGCAGGTTCACTAAGTTTTACTGTGGTTCGTCACATGTTTGGAGGGCTGTCGCCTGAAAGTAATGATCATTAATCACCATCAATGTTACATAGTTCACACTAAAAATAAAAGCACAGGGGAGAAATCGGCCTCTGCCGCACCTTTTTTTCAGAGTGCTCAGTGGTTCATTTGAAATCAGGTACAGAATTTTCCTGCACTTCTGATGGGAAATCTGTTGGATGTGTTTCTGACAAACATAAACCCAAAAAATGTAATGAGTCAATGCACCAAGTGGATTGAACGCCAGCACTTTTGAACAGTGTGTTTCAGCCTATTCTGTTTCAATCTTTATGAAATGTGAAATAATATGAAAGGTCTAGAACAAGGGTGGGCAAACTTTTTGACTTGTGGGCCACAAAGGGTTCTAAAATTTGACAAAGGGGCCAGACCAGGAGCAGATGGACGGAGTGTTTTGGTAATACACCTCATAAGAGAAAATAAAATATCATGGGATATGTAGAAAACATGTGCTTTAATTTCAATTGAAAATGAACAAATGCATTACAACAAAATATCTGTCTTTGAAGTCCCATGGTATTTAGCTATTTATTGAAATGACTTTTAAAACACTGAAAATTAAATGAATAAAATACAGCTTTTTTAAATAGTAACAGTTATTATTTTAAAGCACTGAAAATTCTGTTATCCTTCAAGGTATTATCATCATCACTCTCCTCCTGACTGTCTTTATTTCAAAACCGGTAGGAGATGCAGGTCTACTTGTCCTACTCCTTCTTATTCAATTGTCCACTGTGCCAAAACTCAACAACGACCAGCACAAAGACAGAACAATGCCAGCGTGCCAGTATGCGGAGCGCGTTATTTGATCTGGAGCGCATTTTTTATTTTGAGAACGTACGTGCACCTGCGCACTACTCGTGTCCATCACTTAACAGGAATGACATGTAACATGTAAGGCTTATTGAAAAAAATATTTTCAAATGCATTTTTTACATAACACAACGAAGAAACTTATTTTTAATTTCAGTGGGAACAGTGTTGGTCTCCCTTTTTAGTTAGCGCATCAAAGTCTGGATTTAGTTTTGTTGTGGCGATTCTCAGGATGGATCTGAGGGGTTGGTCAGTTAACTTGGATCTGTGGCTGGCTTTGTTGATGTTCATGACGCTGAACGCCTGTTCACACAAAAAGGTCGAGCCGAACAAAGAGTAAAGCGCAAATGTGGAGTAATACGCTGCACCTCAACAAAGGTCAATGTATATAGTGCATCATCTATTGGGAAAACGCCAGAATTGCGGGGAAAAGACGTTAACAAGGTTTATTAATATAATTTCATCAAGTTCTGCGGGCCGAATTAAAAAACTTAACGGCCGCATATGGCCCGCGGGCCGTAGTTTGCCCATGCCTGGTCTAGAACTTGATAGAGGGCTAAAAGATTACGAGAGGCATAGACAGTGTGGATAGTCAGTACCCGTTTCCCAGGGCACCAACAGCAAACACCAGAGGGCATATGTATAAAATTAAGGGAGGGAAGTTTAGGGGAGACATCAGGGGTAAGTTTTTTTTTCACAGAGGGTTGTGAGTGACTGGAATGACTTGCCAGGGATGGTGGTGGAGGCTAAAACATTAGGGGTATTTAACATCCTCTTGGACAGGCACATGGATGAAAGAAAAATGGAGGGTTACGGGGTAGTGTGGGTTTAGTTCTTTTTTTTAAGGTTTATATGGGTTGGCACAACATGGAGGGCTGAAGGGCTTGTACTGTGCTGTAGTGTTCTATTCTATGGCTCTAAAATCTTTTACATCACCAGTTGAGAAAATCATCTTTGTTGTACCTCCAATCACAAAGAGGAAATCTGCAGATGCTGGAAATCCAAGCTACACACACAAATTGCTGGAGGAATTCAGCATTAGTACTCTTTTCCATAGATACTGCCTGGCCTGCTGAGTTCCTCCAGCATTTTGTGTCTGTTGCTTGTTCTACCTCCTCTCGGTCTGCATTTTTCTACCAGTGAGAACATGCTTCCACCAATTCTGTCTGGCTACATAATGATATCAAACACCTTTGCCCTGGCCAACGAGTAGCTTTCACATCAGAAATGTGCCAGACTCCAGGGAGACAGACTACTGCCCTTAAAGGCAGTATTCCCTGGCATTACCATCACTGAGTTCACCACTGTCAGTCACCTGGGTGAGACTTCAGGGGAAATATTTATGTACAATACTGTGTGTATTGTGGTGATGCAAGAGTTGCTGGAGAATTTTCAAGTGGGAAGAAGTGGAGTGATATTTGGAAATCTGAAATTGAAAGCATCATTTAGCAAGAAAATCACAAATAGGTGGTTTGCAAAAGCTGTGGCGAGTAAATCCTTCATTAACCTGTTACATAGGTTGTGTGAGAGTGCAGATGAACTCAATCAAGACTCAACCAGAGGAGATTAAAGATCTTACTGACAGTGACTTGCTCGCTGTTGAAATGAATACCTCTCTATATAAAATTCAGTTTGCACATGTTGTTGTCACTGGGTAAAAATTGTACAGTACAAGGTTTTGCACACACTGGTCATTACAAATTAGAGGGGATATTGGTGGGAAGGCGGGGAGACCTCCAGTGTCCCTGACGCCCTCACGTAGAAGGTGTATATCCAGCTGCACTTTAAGGAGTTGGAGTAGGTAATGGATGAATTCCGCATCATCCAAGCGTTAGGGGGTGTGATAGGTATGACGTGCAGAGAGGTGAGTTGCACCCAAGGTGCAGGACACAGGAAACTGGGTGAGAGTCAGGAAGGGGAATGAGGTTAAATAGCCATCGCCGAGTACTCTTGTTGCCATCCCACACAACAACAGGTGGACACTTTAGAAACTGTTGGGGGGAATTACCTGGCAGAGGAAAGTCAAAGGGGTGATAGGGGATTTGTTAGTTAGTGGAACAGAACTAGAAAGGGATGAGTATCCTATTGGCAAGGCTTGCTGGTGCTCCCCTGTGGGGTGGGTGGTTAAACTAAAGTTGCAGGGAGGATTGGAGCCAGAATGACAGAACAGATAGTGGAGAGGTTGAATTGAATCGAATTGACTTTATTATTTACATTCTTCATACATGAGTTGTAGAAATCTTTATGTTATGTCTCTGTCTAAATGTGCAATGTTAAATTTTTTAATAGTTTATAATAAATAGTATGTACAACAGGACAGTCAGGATAAATAAAAGTACAATTGTATCAGCATGAATTAATCAATCAGATGGCCTGGTGGAAGAAGCTGTCCCTAGGCCTTTTGATCCAGGCTTTCAGGCTGTGGTACCGTTTCCCAGATGGTAGCAGCTGGAACAGTTTGTGGTTGGGGTGGCTCTGGTCCCCAATGATCCTTTTTACACAGTGGTCCTTTTTACACACCTGTTTTTGTCAATGTGCTGAATAGTGAGAAGTTCACATCTACATATGCGCTGGGCTGTCCGCACCACTCTCTGCAGGGTCCTGCAACTGAGTGAAGTACAGCACCCATACCAGGCAGTGATGCAGCCAGTCAGGATGCTCTCAATTGTGCCCCTGTAGAAAGTTGTTAGTATTTGGGGCCCCGTCCCACACTTCCTGAACCGCCTGCGGTGAAAGTGGTGCTGTTGTGCCTTTTTCACTACACAGCCAGTATGTACAGACCAGGTGAGATCCTCGGTGTTGTGTGTGCCAGGGAACTTAAAGCTGTTCACCCTCTCAACCCCAGATCCTGGGTCAGCCTGTCTCCATTTCTCCTGTCGTCTACAGCCAGCTCCTTTGTTTCAGTGACATTGAGGGCAAGGTTGTTTTTTTGACACCAAACAGATGTCATTCAGACCTCAGGACATGAAATTATGATATTGTAGCCATTACTTGGACTTGCTTGCGCCCAACAGTCTGAGGGATTTCAAGGAACAAATCTGTAGAGAGATTGCGGACTATGCCAAGAAACAAAGGTTGATAAAGTGAGTGATTTTAACTTTCCGTTTATTGACTGGAATCCTAGGCTGTAAAAGGACTAGATGGGGTAGAGCTTATCAAATCTACCTTAATCAGTATGTAAAATTCCCGTTGTAGAAGTGTGCAATAAGCTATTGGGAAGTGATCTAGGGCGAGTGACAGAAATTAGTGTATGGGAACACTTTGTATCTACTGATCATGAGATTCCAAGTAAATACAGAAAAGCAGAGGCCTGGACCTCTCTTGAGATTCTAAATTGGAGAAAGGCCAATTTTTATGATATTTGCAAGGATTTGACAAGTGTGGATTGGGACAGGATGTTTTTTAGCAAAGGAGAACTTGGTAAGTGGGAGTTCTTCAGAAGTGAAATTTTAAGGGTGTAGAGTTTGTATGTGTCTGACAAAATAAAAGTTGAATGGTAACTAGTGCAGGGAATCTTGGTTTTCAAGAGATATTGAGGCCCTGGATATCTCATTCCTCTAAATGCCGCGGACTGTTGGGTGCAACCAAAACTCATTAATGACAACCATTTCATAATTCCACTCCTGAACTCATCTGACTTTCCTTTAGTTGTCTTCTGTTGGATTCTAAAAGCTTCCTAATGGTCTTTTGCTCTTTTGTTTGCCCTCTCCTCTGCTTTTATGTTGGTTTTGGATTCTCATTTAACCCACGGTTGTGCCCTGCTGCCATTCCAATGCTTCCACGTCTTTGGGATGTATCAATTACTCAGCTCTCGAATTGCTCCCAGAAACTCCAGCCATTGCTGCTCCATTGTCACTCCGACCTTTTCCCTTCCAAACAAGTTTGGCCAGCTTCTCTGTCACAGAAACATGGAGAAGTTCAGTGGAGAAACAGGCTATTTGGCCCATTTAGTCAATGCCACAAAAACATTTAAGCTACCTGCAACTACCTGCACTGGGATCATCACCCTCCATACCCTTACCATCCAGGTACCTGTCAAACTTCTCTTAATGGTGAAATCGAGCTCATATTCACCACTAGTGCTGACATCTCATTCTGCACTCTCACGACCATTTCAGCAAAGAACTTTTCCAAATGTTCCCGTTAAATTTTCACCTTCCCCACTTACCCATGACCTCTGGTTGTCGTCCCACCCAACCTCAGTGGAAAAAGCTGTTTGCATTTACCCTATCTATACCCTCATAATTGTGTTTACTTCCAACAAATCCTCAGAGCAATGTAAAATTTCCTTGTTTATGTTTGGAGCCTTTTTTAGGTGTATAAGATGATGAGGGGCATTGAGTGTGTGGATAGCCAGAGGTTTTTTCCCAGCATTAAGATGGCTAACAGGCTGGGGCATAGTTTTAAGGTGCTTGGAAATATATGCCGAGGGGATGTCAGGGGTAGGTTTTTTACACAGAGAGTGTTGGATGTGTCTAATGCACTGCCAGCAGCGGTTGTCGAGGCGGATACAACAGGGACTTTTAACACTCTCTTAGATAGTTACATGGAGCTCAGAAAAATAGAGGACTATGCGCTAGGGAAACTCCAGGCAGCTTCTAGAGTAAGTTACATAGTTGGCACAACACTGTGGGCCAAAGGGTCTGTAATGTGCTATAGATTTCTATGATTCTATGAAATTCAAGGGAAATCTCCAAACCCACGGAGTGGTGACTAGTAGTGAATAGTGGGGAAGTTACTGGAACTTATGTGCAGGAACCGGAAATATAAGTATTTGGCTAGATGTGGACTGATTAAGGATAGACAGCATGGCTTTTTGCATGGTAGGTCATGTCTAACCAGTCTTACAGAGTCTCTTGAGGAAGTTATCAGGAAAGTGGTTGAAGACAAGGCAGTGCATGTTGTCTACATGGACGTTAGCAAGGCACTTGACACAGTCTCATATGGGAGGTTGGTCAAGAAGGTTCAGTCACTCAGCATTCTAGATGAGATAGTAAATTGGATGAGACACTGTCTTTGGCAGAAGCCAGAGTGTGGTAGCAGATGGTTGCCTCTCTGACTGGAGGCCTGTGACTAGTGGTTGCCACAGGGATCAGTGCTAGATCTGTTGTGGTTTGTCATCTATATCAGTAATCTGGATGATAGTGTGGTTAACTGGATTAGCAGATTTATGACCACCAAGACTGGTGGTGTAGTGGACAGCGAGGAAGACTATCATGGCTTGCAGTGCAATCTGGACCCCCTGGGAAAATGGTTTGAGAAATGGAAAATGGAATTTAATTCAGACCAGTGTGAGCTGTTGCACTTTGGTTTGACCTACCAAGGGAGGTCTTTCACAGTGACTGGTCGGGCACGGAGGAGTGTTGTAGAAGAAAGGGACCTGGGAATACAAGTCCTTAATTCACTGAAAGTGGTATCACAGTTAGATAGTGACGGAAAGAAAGATTTTAGCCCATTGGCTTTCGTGAACCAAATCCTGACAATAGATGGATATTATGTTGACTTGTAAAAGAGGCCTAATTTGGAATATTGTGTGGTGTTTTGGTCACCTACTGACAGGAAAGATTTAAAAGAGATTCAAAGATTTCAGAGAAAATTCACAAGGCTGTTGTCAAGTTTGGAGGACTTGGGTTGTAAGGAAAGATTGAACAGGTCAGGACTTTATTCTTTGGAATGTAGAAGATTGAGGTGAGATTTGATTGTGGTAGAGGGGCATAGATAGTGTAAATGCAAGCTGGCTTTCTCCACTGAGATTGGGTAGGACTTCAACCAGTGGCCAGGGGTTAAGGGTGAAAGGTGAAATGTTAAGGGGAACATGAGGGGAAACTTCTGCAGACAGATGGTCATCTAGGTTTGGAATGAGCAGCCAGCACAAGTGGTGCACGCGAGCTCGATTTCAACATTTAGGAAGTTCGTGTAGGTACCTGGATTGTAGGAGTGTGGGAGGGGCAATTTAAATAGTTCAGCACAAGACTAGATGGCCCAAAGGACCTGTTTCTGTGTTGTACTTTTCTACAAGAACTTGAAATATTACAAAAATTCACTCTAACCCCTTTTACCAGCTGTGCGGACCAACCAGTCATCTCAGCAGGTATTTTTTTATATGGTGTTAAAGCTGTAGCACTTTAAGTTAATAATACATAAAAGAATTCCCAGATGCACATCCACAAAGACAATTTGCGTGAGACTGTTTCAGTTACTGTGGGGCCAGGCACCCATGCAGCTCAGCAGGAACAGGGAATAATACCAACGGAGAGAGTCAGACTGAGCCAGGTCACAGATTGGAGACGGCAGAAATGCCCCATTCTTATAGAGACAGGAGGAGCTTCAGGGAATTGATGGTCATTCCAGATACCAGCACTCTGCCCAGTCAGAAGATGATTTCTCTGTCCAACTTGGGTTGAACCTCACTGTAACCGTGTGATACCAAGTCAAACCATGGCAACTCAAGTAATCTCATCTGAAATGTTGTCCTAAACCCATTGATGGATTTTGTAAATCTTTTCACAGGTTAAAAACGAGAAGGAATTTGTCGCCGGGGATCTCAAACAGAAAACGCCAGTTTTGCTGTCTCTGTCTGGATATTTAAGAAGTGGAGCAAGGGATTCAATCGACTATCCTTCCTGCTCAGACTGTGGAGAGGGATTCAATTGATCATTTGACCAAATAGCAAGCCAGTCATCTTACACAGGAGAAAGGCTGTTCACCTGCTCAGACAGTGGGAATAGATTCACTCAGTTATCACAATTGAAGGTACATCAGCAAGTTCACACTGGGCAAGGCCATTCATCTGTTCTGTGTGTGAGAAAGG
This sequence comes from Hypanus sabinus, assembly GCF_030144855.1. Classification (NCBI taxonomy): domain Eukaryota; kingdom Metazoa; phylum Chordata; class Chondrichthyes; order Myliobatiformes; family Dasyatidae; genus Hypanus; species Hypanus sabinus. Next base: position 262,631 of record NW_026781251.1, on the reverse strand, counting down.
ATTCAGTTGGACCTGTGGACACACCAGTCAGTTCACACCACACCTGGTAGAGGCTGGTGATCTGCTGAATTTCTGGGAAAGGATTCACTCAGTCATTTGAACTTATGGCTCACCAGCGAGTTCACACTGGGGAGAAGCCATTCACCTGTTCAGTCTGTGGGAAGGGATTCACTCAGTCATCCAACCTACGGAGTCCCCAGCGAGTTCACACTGGGGAGAGGCCGTTCACCTGTTCAGAATGTGAGAAGAGATTCACTCAGTCATCCAACCTACGGAGTCCCCAGCGAGTTCACACTGGAGAGAGGCGCTTCACCTGCTCAGTCTGTGGGAAGAGATTCACTCGGTCATCCAACCTACTGGTACATCAGCGAGTTCACACTGGGGAGAAGCCATTCACCTGCTCAGAATGTGGGAAAGGATTCAGTGATTTATCCAACCTACTGGTACATCAACGAGTTCACACTGGGGAGAAGCCATTCACCTGCTCAGAATGTGGGAAAGGATTCAGTGCTTTATCCAGCCAACTGAGACATCAGCGAGTTCACACTGGGGAGAAGCCATTCACATGCTCAGAATGTGGGAAAGGATTCAGTGAGTTATCCACCCTACTGGTACATCAGCGAATTCACACTGGGGTGAAGCCGTTCACCTGTTCAGAATGTGGGAAGGGATTCACTCAGTCATCCCACCTGCAGAGTCATCAGCGAGTTCACACTGGAGAGAGGCCATTCACCTGCTCAGAATGTGGGAAGAGATTCACTGAGTTATCCACCCTACAGAGTCACCAGCGAGCTCACACTGGGGAGAAGCCGTTCATCTGCTCAGAATGCGGGAAGGGATTCACTCAATCATCCGCCCTACAGAGACACCAGCGAGCTCACACTGGGGAGAAGCCATTCACCTGCTCAGAATGTGGGAAGGGATTCACTCAGTCATCCTACCTACTGAGACATGAGAGAGCTCACACCGGTGAAAAGCCGTTCAATTGCACAGAATGTGGGAAACGGTTCACTCTGTCATCCAACCTTCTGAAACACCAGCGAGTTCACACTGGGGAGAAGCCGTTCCTCTGCTCAAAATGTGGGAAGAGATTCACTCGCTCATCCGACCTGCAGAATCATCAGCGAGTTCACACTGGAGAGAAGCCATTCCCCTGCTCAGAATGTGGGAAGAGATTCAGTCACTCATCCACCCGACTGGTACATCAGCGAGTTCACACTGGGGAGAAGCCGTTCATCTGCTTAGTCTGTGGGAAGAGATTCACTGAGTCATCCAGATTGCTGGAACATCAGCGAGCTCACACTGGAGAGAGGCCATTCACCTGCTCAAAATGTGGGAAGAGATTCACTCGCTCTTCCACACTACAGAGACATCAGCGAGTTCACACTGGAGAGGAGCCATTTACCTGCTGAGAATGTGGGAAAGGATTCACTCAGTCATCCCAACTACTGGCACACCAGTCAGTTGTTATGAATCCCTAGGTTTTGTTTGCTGTGGACTGTCATTTTAAGAGAGAGAGATTAGGAAGGTGAATCAGTTTGACTTGCAGCTTGTTTACATCACTCACAGCTTGTTTAGTTTTAACTGAGGACACAGACACTCAGAGTCAGACGGAGATGAAGGAGGAAAAATGGAAAGATCGATACAAGGGAAATAGGTGCCAAGGGTCACTGTTTGGAATTTTCCTATGCCCACAAGTGTGGGTTAATTATCGATTCATCATACATCGAATGTGTGGTTGTCACCTCGTTTGATCCATAGGAGTGGAGCTGATTTGGGGTATCCTGTGAAGACCACTGATGTGTTACCCCTTGCCTGGGTGTGGTGTGGTAATTCACTTGAAGACAATATGCCTTGTGACAAGTCACTTTGGGTGATAATTAGTATGTGGATTTGGAAGGATGACAGATAAAATCTACAGTGACTGTTCTCTTGTTTTACCACCATGGAACCTGCGGAATTCGACATAATTGCCTTCTGTCGACATTTACCCTGGATTACAAATATCTCTCTCATCAGTTATTCCGTGGTTGAACTGAACTTTCATAATTTACCATCTGAAGACTCCAAGCCTTGTTTCCCCCTAGCTCAATAGTTTTGGATTTATATTTACACACATATATACACATAACACTGTTAACTTTTGTTTATCTTGCTTAAGTTACTATATTATAAGTAGATTCTAATAAAGATAGTTTTAAGATCAAAAACAGACTCCTGGTGTAGTCTCCACGAGGAAATCTGCAGATGCTGGAAATTCAAACACATACAAAATGCTGGTGGAACACAGCAGGCCAGGCAGCATCTATAAGGAGAAGCACTGTCAATGTTTCAGGCCGCGAACCTTCGTCAGGCAGTCTCAGGCAGTCCTGATGAATGGTCGCGGCCTGAAACGTCGACTGTGCTTCTCCTTATAGATGCTGCCTGGCCTGCTGTGTTCCACCAGTATTTTATGTGTGTTGTTCCAGGTGTAGTCTATTGGTGCTGATTCGTTTCTAAAGCTTTACGATTCATAACAAAATTGGGGCCTGCATCTGGGATATGAACAGCTCTGAGGGCGTAGTCATTAATTATCGATTTCATTGGGGAAGTCCCTTCTGATTTATTTGTGTGTGGAAAATCAGCAGCGGATGCTGATTATTGTTTGGAAGCGGGAACCTCTGAGGCATTAGAGGATGCCAGACGGATTGAGTTGTTGAGTCTTGCTAGAAGGTTAAAACTTGCTATGTTGAAATTGACAATGAGGAGGGCACAGATGCAGAGGGTGACAGCTGAACATTATGTATCTGAGGGTGTGTTTAAAGTGGAGGACTTGGAGGTGTTTCCTGAAAGTAAACCTCGTGAACTTGAGCTCCAGTACGAGTCAGAAAAATTAAAGATGGAGGCTGCAGAAAGGCAGAGGCAGTTTGAGGCTATAGAGGCAGAAAAACAGAGAGGAGGCAGAAAAACAGGGAGGAAGCAGAAAGACAGAGGCTATTCGAGCTGGAAAAGATACAGTGGTTTCAGCAAAGGGGTCTAGCGTTAGACTCTGGTGATAAGTTTGAGGCTAGTCAGGAAATTAAATTGGTACCTCCATTTGATGAGAAAGAGGTTGATAAATACTTACAGCATTTTGAGAAGGTTGCTTAGAATTTAAAGTGGCCAAAAGAGGGTTGGTTCTCTTACAAAGGGGGAGGCTTAGCAAGCCTATTCTGCTTTGACAGTTGATGAAGCAGCTGATTGTGACATAGTGAAACAGGCTGTGCTCAAAGCTTACGAGTTGGTCCCAGAATCATACAGGCAAAAGTTTTGAAATTTGTGGAAATCTGTGAACCGGACATATGTAATTTGCTTATGAGAAGTCTGTGTGTTTTGATCGCTGGTGCACATATATGATGATGATGATAAGTATATGATGATTTTAATAGCTTGAAAGAGTTAGTTTTAATTGAAGAATTCAAAAGGTGTGCTCCTGACGACATAAAGACATATTTAGATGAAAAGGATACTGCCAATTTGCAGGAGTCTGATAGAATAGCAGATGAGTTTGCTTTTACTCATAAGGTTAAGATTATCCCAAATAAGAGCTTCCAAAAGAGTGCCAGAGATCACCAGGGTAAACCAGAAATTACAGCTGGGACTAGTGACAAGAGTAAGGATGAAGGGAAGCAGTTGAAAGAGAAATATTCTGGTCTTGCTTGTTACTATTGTAAGAAAGCTGGTCATGTGATGGCTAATTGTTCTATCCTGAATAAGAAAAATGAAAAGAAGCCAGTCCCAAATGCAGGTGTTCAGTTTGTTGACGCACCTATAAACCCACAGGGTTCTGAACATTCTGTTGAGGCTCAGTTATGGACTGAGAACTCTGACTGAATTAAGAAGGCTTTTGATCATTTTATGTCAAATGGGTTTGTATTAGTAAAGGAAGGGTCAACCCAACTACCAAAAATTCTTTGAGTTACTGGGGATTCTCAGTCACTTATATTAGACAGCGTTCTAAAGTTTGGTGATGAGACGAACACTGATGAAGTAAATCTTATTAAAGGCTTTGGGGGTAGCATGGTTTCTGTGCCATTGTACAAGGTAAATTTACTGTCAGGGTTGCTTTTGGGACCTGTTAAAATTGGATTATACTCCATTTTACCATTGGAAGATGTTAGTTTGCTGTTAGGGAATGACCTAAAGTTGTTCCTGCAGCGCTGTTGACAACTAAGACAACCACTGACGACCCACAGATGGATTTTAACATTTATCCTTCCTGCGCAGGAACTCGAAGTATGGCTAAAAGTATGCCGACGCAGACGAATCTGTGCAGCATGATTCTGATACCCATGATAGCCAAAATCGGGATTCAGGTTATGATGACTTGTCAGGGAATTTCTGCCTTCATTGTTTCAACAGGATTCAGTCGTAAGTCTGATGAGAAAGATTTATCCCTGTCTAGGAAGGAGTTTATAGCAGAACAGAACCGAGACCCTGAGATTGAAGCTTTAAAAGAAACAGCTCTCTCAGATGATGAGATTAAGAATGTGCCAGTAGGGTATTATCTCATGATGAAGTGTCAATGAGGAAGTGGAGGCCACCTGCTATACCAGCGAGTGAGGAATGGGAAATTGTTCACCAAGTTGTAGTTCCTAAAGTTATATGGCTGAAATTTTAACTTTGGCCCACAGTATGCCATTAGGTCGACATTTTGGAGTGAATAAAACTGTAAACAGTTATGTAATAATTCTACTGGCCTAATTTGAGGAAAGATGTTGTGACCTTTTGCAGAAGCTGTCGCACTTGTCAAGTTGTGGGTAAACCGAATCAGGTCACCCCAGTGGCCCCACTCTGCCCTATAACTGCATTCGGTGAACCCTTTTCAAAATTTATAGTGAGGGGAACCTTGTCCTTGTTAAAGGAACAGTGGATTGATGGGGATGTACATGTTAACTTGTTAGACTCTGTTTAGAAGTTCAAGAATAAACTACACCAAGTCTGTAGTCTAGTGAGACAAAACTTAAAGATCTCTCAAAACAAAATGAAGTGTTGGTTTGATAAGTGGGCTTGAGAAAGAAAATATCAGGTGGGAGATAAGGTGCTTGAAATAGTCTCTCAAATTAATGATCTGAATAATGCTATTAAAACACCCGACCAACGTAAACTAACACAGGTGGTACACATAAATATAATGAAGCCGTATTTTGACAAGCAGGCACCGTCTGTGAGTGTTGTTGTCAAAACATATTGAGAATGAAACAATCGACTCGTCTGAGAATTTTCACAAGCCAAACATGGTCCCAGTTAGGCTAATGAACTCGGTTGTTCCAGAAAACATTGCTAACGAGTTGGCTCATCTGCAGCCAAAGCAACAACAACAGCTGAAGGAAGTAATCCTGATGTTTAAAGATTTATTTCACGATGTTCCCAAGCAAACCACAGTCGCAGTACATGATGTAGATATTGGTCAAGCCAAACCGATTAAACAACACCCATATTGCATGAACGTCGAAAAGTGTAAATTGGCTGAGCAAGGAATTGAATATATGATGAAAGTGGTATTATTAGTCCTTTGGCATCAGATTGGAGCTCACCCTGCGTTATTGTGCCTTAACCTGATGGTGGTGTTAGATTTTGTACTGATTATGGGAAGGTAAATGCAGTAACAAAAACAGAATCCTCTCCTATCCCTAGGGAGGATGATTGCATCAATAAGTCTGGAAAAGCTAAATTTCTTACAAAGATTGATCTGTTGAAAGGGTATTGGTGTGATCCATTGACGGACAGAGGTAGAGAAATTTCTGCATTTGTGACACCTTCTGGGTTGTATGAACACAATGTTTTCTCTTTTGGAAGGAAAAATGGTCCAGGATCATTCCAGAGAATGATTGATTCTGTAATTCCAGGGTTAGAACACACAGATGCCTATATTGATGACTTAGCCACAGGGAGTGGCACTTGGGAAAAGCATATCTCTGCAGTCGAGAAGCCGTTTGACAGGCTTTCTCAGGACAACCTTACAGTTAGCTAAGAGTGAATTTGGCCATGCCACTGTGACCTGTCATGGCTATGTTGTTGGTCAAAGCAAGTTGGCTCCTGTTGGGGCAAAAGTCCAGGCAATTTCTCAAGTTCCTATTTTGACTGCTAAGAAGGCTCTTAGAAGGTTTCTGGGAATGGATGGATATTATCGTAAGAACTTTGCTGCTATCGCTCTTCCTCTGACCAATCTCCTGAAGAAGCGTGAAAAGTATGTTTGGACCGAACCTTGTCGGGAGGCATTTGATCGATTGAAAGTTATTATTTGAGGTTAGGCCAATCAATGTAGTGTTGTCAGCCAATTTCATTAGCAGGTTGGAGCTGTGGGTGGCAACACAAGTCAAGGGTGCACAGAGAGTAAAGGAGAGGGCCAAAGAGACAACACTGTGGGGTATGTGTCCTGAGGGTCAGAGAGACAGGAGATGGAGCCCACTCTTACCACCTGCCGGCGATCTGACAGGAAGTCCAGGATCCAGCTACACAAGGCAGGGTGAAGGCCGAGGTCTCTGAGCTTCTTGTCGATACTTCACGCATTCGTATGGCTACTGCTCTGCCCATGACTGTAAGGAACTGCAGAGAACTTTGGAGAGCAGAGAACATCAGAGAAACAAGCCTCCACTCCATGGACTCTCCCTACACTTCCACTCCCTCGGAGAACCAGGCCATGTATTAAAGATCCTCACAACCTGGACATTCTCGCTGCAAACCCGCTCCCCCATCGGGGAGGAGATACAAAAGCATTAAAGTGCGTAACACCAGGCTGAAGGACGGCTTCCTGTCTGCAGTTATAAGCCAAATGAATGATTAAATAGACTCGACATCACAATGTGACTCGACGTGACCCTGCACCATATGTCTATCTGCACTGCACTTTCTCTGCAGCCATAATGCTTTGTTACAGTTATTGTTTTATCGTATATCAGACCGATGTACCGTTGTTATGTATCGATCTGTGTGGATGGTACGTCAGGGAAGATTTGAACTGTCGTTCAGTACATGATGATAATAAACAAATTCCCCATTTTAATTGTGTGGAAATATTAGACAGACTGAGCTTCTGCTCTGGAACCACAGAAGGAAACTGAACAGTTCTCTTTCTGAGGAACGCAAATAAATAGAAAAGGCTTTAATCTCTCATTACGATCTGCGGTAAGTGGGATCAGGTGACTGGTGGTGGGTCTCCCATATCAATACCAGAATTATGTCAAGAAATTCGTTCAGCAGTGGAACCCAATTTTTAACCATAGATTTTAACAATTGTGATTTAATATAAGAATATAACTATCACATTGTTAATTTATATAAATAGTACAAAATGAAAAAAAGATGTAATAAACTATTTTAATTGTGTGGAACTATTTGACTGACTGGGTTGTTGCTTTGGAAGTAGTGGAGTGAAGCTTAACTGAACTGTCCACATTTATGAGAAGCTCAGATAATTATAAAAAGCTAAATTCTCACATAAGTGGGTCAGACACCCAGAAACATCGGCAGCACTTCAGCAGGTGAAAACAGTGGAATGAAACATGCTGAAAATATTGCCGAAAAAAAACCATATTGTCCACCACAACGAGAGGACGTGACAGATCCGGATCTCACTGCCTTGCCTGAACGGGGAAAGATGAAGCTCCACGTATAGGTAGAGCAGTGCCTCGCAGATGCTGCAGATCTGCAGAGAAACGTGAACAGGAACCGGGATTACATGGCCGCTTTGGTCTCTCACCCCCAGACAGATGTCCGTTTACCCACTACTCTGTGGAAAGACGCAAACGCCGCTCACATCTCCTCTCACCTTAACTGTATTAGACATTTCAACCCCCAGGAAAAATATATCGTCTGTCCACTCGATCTATTCCTCTCGTAATCTTATAAACATCCATCCAGTCTCACCCCAGCCTGCGCCGCTCTGGAGAAAACAACACAAGTTTGTCCAGCCTCTCGTTATAGCTCATGCCCTCTAATCCAGGCAGTGTCCTGGTAAACCTCTTCTGTGCCCTCTCCAAAGCCCCGACATCATTCCGAGAATGGGGGCGACCAGAACTGTATGAAACACTCCAGATGTGGTCTAACTAGTTTTATAAAACTGTGTTACGAACTGTGACGTTTTAGAAACGAACCAGCAGCAATAGAGTTCACAGCGGAGTCTGGTTTTGATGTTAAAACCATTCTCTTTATTAGTATCGACTTATAATATAGTAACTTAACGAAATAAAGGAAAGTTAACAGTGTAATGTGTATATATGTGTAAGTATAACTCCCAGACTATCGAGCCTGAGGGAACAAAGCTCAGAGTCTTGAGATGGTAAAGTAGGAGAGTTCAGTAATCTACGGAATAAATGATGGGAGAGAGATATTTGTAATCCAGGGTGAAACGTAGAGAAACGGCCGTTACTTCAAAATAACCGCCGCCGATGTTCTTATCCGTTGAATCCGTCCACATACGAGTTATCAGCGAAAGTGACCTGTCACAGGAATACCGTCTTCCAGGGGTTACCAAGCAACATACCCAGGCAAGGGTTAACAGAAGACATTCCACAATCCACTCCTATGGATTATAGGAAGTGACAGCCACACACATTCGTTGTGGTTCCGTGTACCGTTGATCAACCCACTCTTGTGGGCACAGGAGAGTTCCAAGCCTCAGCTGCGACTAACTGAAGCGATCAGCTTTTCCAGTCTCTCTCTCTCTCTCTCTCTCTCTCTCTCTCTCTCTCCCTCCCTCTCCCTCTCCCTCTCCCTCTCCCCCTCCCACAGTCAGCCTGTGACTGACATCATAGCCCCGCCTCCTCACGCCGCCGCTCTTAAAGAAACAGTCACAGTACGACCGCAGGCTCGTAACAGCCACAACACAACTTCCCGACTTTTGAACTCAATGCTTCAACTAATAAAGTCAACCATGTCATTTGCCTTCTTAACCACCCGATCAATCTGTGCAGTTTCTCGATGAACTTGGAGTCTAAGATCACTCTGATCGACACTGTTCAGGGTTTTGCATTTAACAGTGGACTGTCGGATACATTCGACCTACCGAGCTGCCAAGATGATCATCACTAATCAAATCTCACTGAGATTTCTCAGGTCCTGTTGAATTTATTGCCAAGTGCACAAGTACTGGAAGGTACAGGTACAGAGAAACACTGACTTGTGGCAGCATCACAGGCAAGTACATTCAGATAACACACGAAACATAAATTATACGATTCTCTGTCAGTAACAATCTCTAAATATGTTTTATGTCATTAACAACCTGTGAAATACATTGTGTCATAATCAATATTAAAATGTGCATTTGTGTCAATAACAGACTTGGAAATGTTGAATGTGCTCACTGTCTCCATTCCTCCTGTAATCCACAACCAGCTCCTGTGTTTTTGTCACAATGAGAGAGAGGTTGTTTTCTTGACACCACAGTGTCGGGGTGATGACTTCTTCTCTGTCGGCTGCCTCGTTATTATTTGGGATTCGGCCGATCAATGTAGTGCCGTCGGCAAATGTAATTAGCAGATTGGAACCCGCCACTGCAGCCCCACAGTGCACTATGTACTGATTGCAAAGCTACGAAATTGCATGTGAACAGCCTCCCCTCCCTCAACTCCACTCTTTCTGCGTCACCAGCAGACTGGGGCATCTCACATCTCGCTGCCTCCGCCAGGACATTAAACTGTGAACAACTGTGGTCAGGGACTGATCTCTGGGGTACACCAAACGCTACCTCCTTCCAGTCTGAAAACGACCCACTCATCCAGACACACACTACCGGCAGTTTATCATCTCCAACGAAAAAGCCTAATCACCTACTCCCGATGTTCAATACCATTGCTGACTCTGAGATTACAACCGTCAAATACCAGGAGGGACATAATAATCAGAAAGTCTCTAGTCACAGCCGTGTGAATAAAATGTGATCTCAGTGGGTGTGTGGCGCATGCTCAGAACGCGAAGGAGACAGACAAACTGAGCCACGTCACAGACTGATGAAGGGGAGGAATGATCCATTTTGATACAGAGAGGGAAGCAGAGAGTTTGATATTGTGCCTGATTCCGGAACTGTGGCCAGTTAGAAGATGAAGTCTTGTCCCCCCAAGTTGTTTTGAGTTGTGACAGTGTTTTTCTCAGAAGGCACCATGGAAAGTAAATAATCTGAGTGGAAATGTTGTCCTTCACCCACTGACGTGGTTTGTAAACTTTTAACAGTTTAGAAAAGACAAAGGATTTGTGTATGGGAATCACAACCACAACAGCACGATAGTTCCGTTGTATCTGTCAGTTCACCAGCACTTGAATGCCGCCGATTCTTGAATGTGGAGGCGGAGTTGCTGAAGACAACGCCCCACTCGCGACAAGGAGAGCCCGAACATCTGTCCATGCCCGTGTCTGATTGGATACACTGCCATGACGTTTATAGCAATGTGACGTCATTCACTGGCTCGCATTTTGGAAGGGATTCAGTCGGCTATCGCAGATACACCAACAGCTCTACACTGGGAAGCGGCCGTTCACCTGCTCCGTGTGTGCGAAGAGACTCATTCAGTTAACCCACCTTGTGATGCTCCGGTGAGTTCACAATAAATAGAGGCCACATTTCTGTCCGGAATGAGCAAAAAGTTTTACTCAATCATCCCAGATGCTGCAACACCAGCAACGTCACATCAGGGAGGAAGTTCAAATCAGCTCCGTGTTAAATGTTTCACCATCACGGTGACTGAAGGCAGCTGCAGGTTCATGAGGGACTGTCACTGTCAGATTCTGCAGTTCTTGCGGCTGCTCATCGCACCCAGGACTGAACCCTGGTCACTGAGCATTGGAGGAGTCTGTTCTGCTGATGTCAGCCTTAAACTAGACTGGTGTTTAATATTGTGGATCTGTGAAAGATAAATCAGTTTTGTATCAAATCCCGTGTGTCAGGTACATACAGTCTCTACCACACTCACTGTGTACACTAGAGAGGCCATTCAGCCCATCTGGTTTCTGCCCATGTTTCTGTTCCATATCAGAATATCAAAATCTTTCCCTGCCGTTCCCCTATCACTCTCCCTGAGATGACAGGTTGCAACGAGTCACCACTCCGTGGGATAGGAGATTTCCTTTGAATTTCATGGAATCATAGAAATCCAAAACACATTACAGACGCTTTGGCCCGCAATGTTGTGCCGACCATGTAACTTACTCTAGAAATTGCTTAGAATTACCCGACCGCATAGCCACCTGTTTTCCTAAGCTCCATGTACCTATCCAAGAGTCTCTTAAAAGACCCTATTGTATCCGCCTCTACCAACGTCGCTGGCAGTGCATTTCACACACACATCACTCTTTGCTTAAAAGCCTTAGCTCTGACTTCTCCTCTGCACCTACTCTCAAGCAGCTTAAACCTATTCCCCCTCGTGTTAGCCGTTTCAGCCCTGGGAAAAAACCTCTGGCTATCCACACGACCAATGCCTCTCATCATCTTATACACCTGCATGAATTTCCTGCATGATTTTCTCCGGGCTGAACAAGACGATGAGCTCACTGTGGTTGTGACGTTGTTCAGGGCTCCGGACGAAGTTGGTTAAACTCCTTCTTCCCCGCTCTTTTCAACGTTTTGGGTCATTTTCACCAATTTTAAAGGACTGTGCCTCAGACAGCACAATTGTTACGGACCAGCAGCAATAGATCACTAATGGAGTCTGGTTTCGATGTGAAAACCACTATCTTTATCTGTATCTACTCCAAATATAAAAGATTAAACGAAATACACAGAAGTTAACAGTGCTGTGAGTATATATAGCTCCCAAACTATCAAGCTTGGGAAACAATGCTTAAAGTCTTAAGATGGTAAAGTGGAAAAGTTCAGTAATCCACGGAATAAGTGAGTGAGAGGAGAGGTTTGTAAATCCACTCGAAAATGTAGCATTTTGAGTGTGTGTGTGTGTCTGTATTTCCAGCAACTGCAGAATCTCCTGTGTTTTATATCTGCATTTTACTTTGGCATTGGATACACATTGATATTGAGTATATTGAGTTGTTTATGGGAGCTTTCTGCGTTAAAACAGATGCAGATTTTTCTATACACACACGAAAAAAATGAGTTATGAATATTGAACCAGAGCCTGCAGAAATATTTAATGGCTCCGGGATTACCCATAAGGCGGTGCGTTTAAAATTTCGCTGGCGCTGAAGAACCGAACAGATGCGCAGGCGTCAGGGCTAATGACGTCGCAAAGCATGACGCATGCGCATGGTACACAGAAGGCCTTGGAAATAGCGTCTGCAGGTAAGATCGATTCTCTGTGTTTTTATCTTAAACACCGACTGAGGGACAATTCCTGTGAACTGCGGGCACCGTGACCCGCAATCCCGGGACAGTCCTGCCCTCTTCCCTCTCTCTCAGCCCCACGATCCGTACACGGGCCCCGGGGAGCTTCCGGCTGATGAGGGAATGGGAACCGATGGATCTCTCAGACAGAGCTGAGCTCCAGCTATCTAAATGCAAGGATTAGGAACTCGGAGAAAGGGAACAAAATCTTTTACATCACCAGTTGAGAAAATCACCTTTGTTCTTTCCCCAATTACTAACAAGAGAACATCTGCAGATGCTGGAAATCCAAGCAACACAAATTGCTGGATGAACTCAGCTTTAGTACAGTTTTCCATAGATGCTGTCTGGCCTGCTGAGTTCCTCCAGCATTTTGTGTGTGTTCTTGTTCTGGACTTTTCTACCGGTGAGAACATGTTTTGTCCCATTCTCTCTGGGTACATAATGATATCAAACACCTTTGCCCTGGGCAACAAGTAGCTTTCAGTTCACAAATGTGCCAGACTCCAATGAGACAAACTACTGCCCTTCCCTTCATATTCATTGGCATTGCCATCACTGAGTTCACCACCATCTGTCACTTGAGGGAGGGTTCAGGGGAAATATTTATGCAGCATACAGAAACTGGTGTTATCTGTGTGCATTGTGTTGATGCTAAAGTTGCTGGAGAATTTGCAAGTGGGAAGAAATGGAGTGCTATTTGGAAAGCTGACTTTTTAAAGCATAATTTAGCAAGCAAATCACATATGGACAGTGTGCAAAAGCTTTGGTGAGAAAATCCTTCATTACCCGTTACAGGCCTGCTACATAGGTTGTGTGAGAGTGCAGATGAACTGCATCAAACCCAGAGGAGATCAAAGTTCCTATTGACAGTGATTTGCCAGCTGTGAAAATGAATACCTCTCTATATAAAATTCACTGTGCACATCTTGTCACTGGGTAAAAAATGCACAGTACAAGATTTATCTGCACACCGGTTATTACAAATTAGAGGGGATATTGGAGGGAAGGAGGGGAGTCATCCAGTGTCCCTGATGCCCTCACCTACAAGATGTTCATCCAGCTGCAGCTTGTAACCCTGCACTTTAAGGAGTTGGAACTTGAAAGGGATGAATTCCAGATCATCCAGCAGTTGGAGGTGGTGATAGGTATGACATGAAGAGAGGTGAGTTACACCCAAGGTGCAGGGCACAGGAAACTGTGTGAGAGTCAGGAAGGGGAATGAGGTTAAATAGCCATCGCAGAGTACTTTGTTGCTATTCCGCACAACAGCAGGTGGACCACTGCAGACACTGTTGTGGGCAATTACCTTACAGGGGAAAGTTGAAGGGTTGATAGGAGACTTGTTAGTTAGGGGAACAGACCAAGAGGCAACTAATATCCTAGTGATAAGGCTTGCAAGAGGTAGCGTGGGGGGGGGGGGCGTGATGTGGTTTAAATAAGTTGTAGGAGGAATGGGAGCTAGATTGACAGAACATATGTTGGAGAGGGTGAATTGAATTGACTTTATTACAAATACCCTTCATATAGATGAGGAGTAGAAATATTTACATTACGTTACCATCTAAATGTGCAATGTGTAATTTAAATTAACTTATAATAATTAGTTTGTATATAGGCCAGTCGAGAAAACATAGAAATCAATTAACCAGTGGGATGGCCTGATAGAAGATGATATCCCGGAGGCTGTTGTTCCTTTTGCTGTGGTACCGTTTCCTGGATGGGAGCAGTAGGAACAGTTTGTGGTTGTGGTGAATTTGGTCCCTGATATCCCTTGGGCCATCTTTACACAAAAACAATACCCTACCAACCAGGCTGCTATCCAAACTTCTTTTAAATGGTGAAACCGAGCTTATATTCACCACTTGTGCTGGCATCTCAATCCACACTCTCACAACCATTTCAGTAAAGAGCTTTTCCACATGTTCCCATTACATTTTCACCTTCCCCACTTACCCATGACCTCTGATTGTCATCCCACCCAACCTCAGTGGAAAAAGCCGCTTGCATTTATTTACCCAATCTTCTCCTTTATCATTTTGTATGCATCTGACAAATCCTCAAAGCAATGTGTAATTTCCTTGTTTATGTTTAGTGCCTTTTCTAGGTGTAGAGGATGATGAGGGGCATTGATCGTGTGCACAGCCAGAGGTTTGTTTTCCCAGGGCTGAAATGTGTGGAATGCACTGCCGGCTTTTTCGGTGAGAGTGTTTCAGTTACTGTGGGGCCAGGAACCCATGCAGCTCAGTGGGAACAGGGAATAATGCCAATGGAGAGAGTCAAACTAAGCCAGGTCACAGATTGGAGATGGCAGAAATGCCCCATTCTTATAGAGACAGGAAGAGCATCAGAGAGTTTGAGGGTCATTCCAGATGCCAGCACTGAGCCCAGTTAGAAGGTGATTTCACTCTCCAACTTGTGTTGAACCTCACTGTAACAGTGTGATATCAATTCACAGCTTGACAACTCAGTGATCTCATCTGAAATGTTGTCCTGCACCCACTGATGGATTTTGTTCATCTTCTTACAGGTTACAAATCACAAGGAATTTCTCTACGGAAATCTAAAACACAACACACCAGTTTTGCTGTCTCTGTCCAGGTATTTAAGAAGTGGAGCAAGGGATTCACTCGATCATCATTCCCGCTCAGACTGCGGAGAGAGATTCACTCTATGATCTGACCAACTGCCACGGCTGTCATTTTGAACAGGTGATTCCCATTCATCTGCTCAGACAGTGGGAATGGATTCAGATGGACATTTCAACTGAAGGGACATCAATAAGTTCACACTGGGACAAGGCCATCCACCTGCTCTGTGTGTGAGAAGGGATTCAATTGGTCTTCCCACCTGTTGACACACCAGTCAGTTCACACTGGGCAGAGGCTGGTCATCTGCTGAATTTGTGTGGAAGGTTTTACTCGGTCATCTGACCAAATGGTTCACCAGCAAGTCCACACTGAGGAGTGGCTGTTCACCTGCTCAGACTGTGGGAAGGGATTCACTAAGTCATCTAAACTGAAGCTACATCAGAGAGTTCACACTGGGGAGAGACCGTTTACCTGCTCGGACTGTGGAAAAGGATTCACTGGCTCATACCAACTGAAAGTACATCAAAGAATTCACACTGGAGAGAGGCCGTTCACCTGCTCAGACTGTGGGAAGGGATTCACTTGCTCATCTAAACTGAAGGTACATCAGCGAGTTCACACTGGAGAGAGGCCATTCACCTGCTCAGACTGTGGGAAAGGATTCACTTGCTCATCTAAACTGAAGGTCCATCAGCGAGTTCACACTGGGGAGAAGCCATTCACCTGCTCAGACTGTGGGAAGGGATTCACTCTGTCATCTAAACTGAAGGTACATCAGCGAGTTCACACTGGAGAGAGGCCATTCACCTGCTCAGACTGTGGGAAGGGATTCACTCAGTCATCCCACCTACAAGCACACAAGTCAGTACACACTGGGGAGAGGCCGTTTACCTGCTCATACTGTGGGGAGGGATTCACTTTCTCATGGCAGCTACTGAGACACCAGTCTGTTCACACTGGGGCGTGGCCATTCACCTGCTTAGTATGTGGGAAGGGATTCACTCAGTCATCCACGCTAATGGCTCATCAGCGAGTTCACACTGGGGAGCGGCCGTTCACCTGCTCCGTCTGTGGGAAGGGATTCACTTGTTCAACTGACCTGAAGGTACATCAGAGAGTTCACACTGGGGAACGGCCATTCAGATGCTCAGACTGTGGGAAGGGATTCACTCGGTCATCTCACCTAATGGTGCATCAGCGCGCTCACACAGGGGAGCGACCGTTCACCTGCTCAGACTGTGGGAAGAGATTTACTCATTCATCCCACCTATTGGCACACCAGCGAGTTCACACAGGGGAGCGGCCATTCACCTGTTCAGACTGTGGTAAGGGATTCACTCGGTCATCTCAACTGAAGGTGCATCAGCGAGTTCACACTGGAGAGAGGCCGTTCACCTGCTCAGACTGTGGGAAAAGATTCACTCAGTCATCTCAAGTGAAGGTACATCAGAGAGTTCACACTGAGGAACGACCGTTCACCTGCTTAGACTGTGGGAAGGGATTCACTCTGTCATCTAAACTGAAGGTACATCAGCAAGTTCACACTGGGGAGAAGCCATACACCTGCTCAGTCTGTGGGGAGGGATTCACTTTGTCATCGCAGCTACTGAGACACCAGTCTGTTCACACTAGCGAGAAGCCATTCAACTGCTCAGTGTGTGGTAAGGGATTCACTCAGTCATCCACCCTAATGGCTCACCAGAGAGTTCACACTGGGGAGCGGCCGTTCACCTGCTCGGACTGTAGGAAGGGATTCACTTGTTCAACTGACCTGAAGGTCCATCAGAGAGTTCACACTGGGGAACGGCGGTTCAGATGCTCAGACTGTGGAAAGGGATTCACTCGGTCATCACACCTAATGGTTCATCAGCGAATTCACACCGGGGAGAGGCCATTCACCTGCTCAGAGTGTGGGAAAGGATTCACTCAGTCACACCACCTACAAAAACACTGGTCAGTTCACACTGGGGAGAGGCCGTTCACAGACTCAAGCCTGAATTATACCTCTGTGTAGACGCTACAGTGTATCATACACAGTAGCCCACGCAAGTGGCCTATGCCATTGTATGCCATTACTTGTGAGTTCGTGTGTCTGTGTTGCTCTGGCAAAATGCTAGTTGGCGTTGGGGTTCTATGCTACTGTGTTGAATTGACTTGTGGAGTTGGGAATGATGGTAACTGCTGAGTTCATCTTGTTGGATTTGGAGCTAATAGATGCTGAATAAGAGTTATTGAAATCACTGCAGCGCAGAAAAGAGAGAAGTTTTTTCCATTTCTTTGTGCAGTCCGTGACGTCCAAACTGATGTTTGTGGAAACTTCTTTGCACAAATTTCATACCATTTGCAAGTCTTTATAATATACCAATGAAGAGTCGTACAAATGTAAATATTTTCTGACTTCCTGACTTAACCTCTCCTCGATTTGGTCCATTTTCCCAACTTTGAAGCAACAGGAAATCTCTAGGAGGAAATGTGCTGTTACCAAGCAGACCAATCACAGTTCTCGCAGTCTGTGACACACAGTTACATTTTCGTAAGGTGTGCTTTAGGCTACGGCGTACGGTATGGCCTAGAGTGCCGTGTCGGGTACGCGGCTACGCAGAGCGTACGGTGAAGCATAATTCAGGCTTCAGTGTGTGGGAAGTGATTCACTCCGACATCTCAACTGCAGAGACACCAGTGAGTTCACACTGGGGAGAGGCCGATCTCATGCTCAGATGTTGGGAAGATATTCCCTCAGCAAAATCAACTTAATGTGCATCATTGAGTTCACACTGGGGAGAGACCGTTCACCTGCTGTGTATTTCAGAAGCGATTCACTCAGTAATCTAACCCTGTGCAACTCTTACTTCGGCTAGCAGCTAAATATAGGGGGTGATATCCCCCAGCCCGGCCAAACTTAAGAAATCTTGTTTGGGTGGATGCTGTGTGACGTATCCCCTGTTACAAATCAGTACCCCCGCAGTAACAAACGATACACAATATGTGATTAAACGACTGAGATGTACAATTCTTACTTTGACGAGATGGTTAGTGAAGTAATGAAAAAGAAAGAAAAAAGAGCCCACTCTCTCTTCTTCTCATCTCTCCCCAGCAAAAGGCCATGAAAATCTCTCTACCAGACTCACAAGAAAGAACATTTCTGTCATTGGATAGTCCCACACTCCAAAACCCTGTTATCGCTAGTCGTACCCTAAACATTGCTGCTGCAGGGAAGCCATTAACTCAGCAGGGAAACATTGCAGAGAGTCCACTGCATCAGCAGTGAAACCTTACAGCGCATTACACTTGTGACACACTACCGGGTTCACACTGGGGAGAAAGTTTCAATGAGTTGCATGCTGCATATTTGTCCATCACCGTTGCTGAATGCAATTTCGAGAGTGGTTGTGTTACGTACCCCGTAACTGGGTGTCTGACCAGCAAAGATAGAAGAATCCGTTGGAGTCTGGGGGTACTATTTTCAAACATTGTTTATTAGTAAAATATACAAATCAATATCAATAATGCAAATATATAGATAATACACGTTAGCAATACTAAACCTAAAAGTGTGGGTATAATAATAATCAATAATAAACAAGCTCTATCGATGTCTAGGGGATAATGAATTGTCATATGTGAATATAAAGTTCAGTTCAGTTCATACGTGCTGAGGTAGTTGTTGGTTCTTGTGTTTTAATCGTTGGAGAGAGAAAGAGAGAGCGAGCGAACAGTGACAGCTACAGTCAGTCAAACCTTCCTTTACGTTCTCGATCCGTCAATGTGTTGTGGCCATTCAGGTAGACCCCTCTGTCCGACCATTCTTCTGTGGTGGACTCATCACCCAGGCAAGGGTGGACACACACACAAGCCCTGTGAGTTAAACTGACCGATTCTTTGTTCGGTCCCCGATGCCCCACACCTTCTTGTGGGTTCCAACACTCAAGCAGTGCTCACTAGTGTGTCTCCTGGTGAATCTGAGGGGTATCTCCCCAGACCTCAATTTTATCCCTACTCACGGGGTCTCAGGTGTCAATCAGTTTTGAATGGCTTAGTCCATCAAACCAGCCCACTCCAGCTGTCCACTGAAGAATTTTAATGAACAGAATAGTACCAAGTAAACAGCCCTCTCCGGAGCCATAAGTCTTGCAGGAGTCATAATATGGTGGAACAACAAGTCTCTCACTCCCGGTGTTGTCTCTCCCTTGTCTGAAGCAAATGTTCCAGTCCCAGTATGTTTTCCCTTTGTCTCTCTTTCTCTCTCATTAGCAGCGTGGTAACAATAACAGTTTGTGATTTTCCCCGGCAGGTGGGGGGACATGGGCAACTCTGCACCCTTCTGCCCATCACAGCTGTTCATCCTTCGTAGCAGTTGTCGGTGCTGAACTCTGCAATTATTGCTGCTGCTCACCACACCCAGGTCTGCACCCTGGTCACTGGGCATGGGAGGAGTTTCATCTGCTGCATATTCATCTTTAATGGGACTAGATCTGTGACAAATAAATCAGTTGTATTTTAAACACTGTCTCCGGTACTTAGTGAATTTATAACACACCTAGTGTACAGTACAGAGTCAACTCAGGCCGGCTGGACCTGATTCTGTTCCACAACAGAACTTTCAAATCCTCCCCTGTTGTCCACCTCTGTGGTGATGGGTTCCAAATTGTCATCACTCTGGGTGAAGAAGTTTCCCTTGAATTTCCTGCAGACTGAAGAAGTCGAGCTGACTGTAGTTCTGTCTGAGATTTTCTTCGCCTCTCAAATCTCTGGCTGTGGAAGAATGACTTTGGGAGTTAACTTCCTTATTCAGGGCTCATTTGTCACCATCTCGTCTGCTCAGATCGTTAGGATGTCTCCCATGGAGGGTCATACTCATTCCACTGGTTAATGTTTTCTTCCAGAGTGATGATTTATTTTTCTGAGTTGGCCTCTCATGTACGTGTTCTGGTCTGATCACGATTGCATATACACACATGGAGTGCTGAATCCTGTTCATATTTGACGAAAATATATACGAGGGGTGATTGATATATTCGTGGCCTCGGGTGGAAGGGAGCAATTTTGGAAAACTGGCACATTTATTTTTCAACGTGGTCCCGTCCTACATTTACACACTTAGTCCAGCAGTGGCTTGCAAAGGTTTGGGCAGCCCTGGTCAAAATTTCTGTTACTGTGAATAGCTCAGCGAGTAAAAGATGACCTGATTTCCGAAAGGCATAAAGTCAAAGATGACACATTTCTTTAATATTTTAAACAAGATTACATTTTAATTTCCATCTTTTACAGTTTCAAAATAACAAAAAAGGAAAAGGGCCCAAAGCAAAAGTTTGGGCACCCTGCATGGTCGGTACTTAGTAACACCCACTTTGGCAAGTATCACAGCTGGTAAGTGCTTTCTGTAGCCAGCCAAGAGACATACAATTGTTGTTTGGGTAAATGTTTGGGTTCAGTCATGAACAGCAAAGAACTGATGTGGAAATTACAAATTAGAATATTATTAGAGTCAAAGAGAGCAGCAGCAATGTAACAGGCCCTTCGGCCCTTCCAGCCAATGCCGACCTGTTTTTGTTGTTACTGCCTAGTTCCAGCTACCTGCACCAGAGCCTCCATACACCTCCCACCCACGTCCTCACCCAAATTCCTCTTTAGTGTCTAAATCAGACCCACATCCTCCACTTCCACTGGCAACTCATTCCACACTCTCACCAACCTCTGTGAAGAATTCCCCTTCAGATTCCCCGAAATAATTCACTTTCACCCTGAATGTATGTCCAATGTCAGGGTGAGAGGGAGGACGGTAAGGGGAGGAGGTGGTCGTGTGCGCAGAGGGTAACAGAGCGGAGAGTTTATACTTAATCTCTTTAAGAAAAACTAATTGTTTGAACATGCTGCAAATCTACTCTCCATATCCTGTGTATTCTTAACCAAATTATTGATCTAGATGACAAGTAGCAATGGTTGATGTTCAAAGAATTCAACAAACTGTGCAAATGCAAATATATTTAAATATCAATGAATAATCAGAGCAATGGGGTGTAACCCTGTGGAACCTCAGTAGGCACGGGGTTCGAGTCCAATAAACAGCCTCCCACTATCACTCTCTGCTTCCTACCATCAAGACAACTGTGCATCCAGTGAGCCAGCTCTCCCTGGATCCCGTGTGATCTGACTTTCCACAGGAACTTACCATGTGAACCTTATCAAAGGCCTCACTGATGCCCATATCAGCCACGATCCTGGGACAGAGGTGTCACCGATCAGAGGGCATAGTTTTAAGCAGAGGATGAAGAGGTTTAGAGGGATCTGAGGAAGAGACTTTTCACTCAGAGGGTAGCTGAAATCTGGAACTCACTGCCCGAGGTGGTGGTGGAGGCAGGTCCCTTCACAACATTTACGAAGAGGATGAGCATTGAAACTGCCGAGATACAGTCGGCTGTGAACCAAGTGCTGATAAATGGGACCAGTGTAGACAGTGATTGGATGGTCAGAACAGGTATGGCCGGCCAAAGGCCTGTTTCCGTGCTGTGTGACCCGCCACTCCGGACATGGTAAATTAACGATGGTGGCACCTCAAGGCATTGATTTCAAAACTCCACACCCCTCTCCAACCTGAATTAAACCAGACTGCACCCCTTTGTCACCACTGCGAGTCTATGTTTATGTCAACGTGACAGAGATTGGTCACATCTGCTAAACAACTGGCAATTGATGAAGTTCCTGTGTCTTCCATTAATATTACTTCCTTACAGCAAAACTAACCCTCTCACTGTGTCAGAATCAGTGATTAAATCAGCCCCAAACACTATGCTTTCATCCCTGCACGTTATAACTGGAACCATCTCAGTGAGGGTCTGATGGACACATGGGATCACATCTCTCCTGCTTCTGACATTTCAAATACCCTCAGAATGGTTTTCTGATTCAGTCTGAAAGTTATGGTACATTCAGCTCATCGTCAGACCTGACAAACCATGTCTTCCCACAGCTGGTTCCACCTGTTTGTGTGTCCTCTTTCCTCCACCTCCAGGGAAGCGGCATCACCAAACAAATCCCTCATTTGAGACGACTGTCTATACCCATGACACAGGATATCACATCACTGTCACTGTCTTGATAACGTGTCTGACCTGCTCACCTCCGGGTATCCTCCCTCACCAAGCTCCTTCCTCAGTCACCGTCTGTGAGATTATATAAAAATACAATTACTGTAAAACGATCTATCAGACAGCTCCTGTACCCCTCCATCCCGGATGATGATTTGCGGATTAATACTCTCTCTCCTCACCCCTTCTCTATTCTCTTTCCCCTTGCAAGCTCCAGATATGCCAGCTGATCCGAATCCACTGTGAGGACATTTATATCTCACAAGAGGATGTAGAAACCCGTGTTGCTCTCTGATACAGAGGTCACTGACACCCCACCGCCATCCCAATCTGAACCAACAGCCCATGACGGTGACAGCTCTGCCAGACTCTGGGGCATTGTAACAAACACAATGTTAGCAGCAAGATTAGACAACAATTCATTTGAAGAGAGAATGGCTGCTTCCTGAAAGTACACGCGAGCGTCCGACACAACGGAGCAGTTCCTCCCCTGTTTACAACTTTATTTGACCCGGTCACGGAAATTCCGATCATCCCACTTTCTTACAACAGCAACTCCTCCGAATACGGTCCCCCAGAACGTCACTCCTCTCACCCCACACCCACAGTCCACTCATAACCTCTACCCACACACACACAGACAGATAGACTTCACCCTAAACCCCTCCTCGCCTGGGAACCACAACTAACTGATCCCACAGCCCGGGCTCGGGCGCAAAGCTGAAAACTGGGCTGCAGGACCGGAGAGTCCAGAGCCTCCAGCCGTCCGGCAGATCTCGTTCCCAGCGCTTTTCATAGAAACATGGAAAACCTATAGTACGATACAGGCCTTTCGGCCCAAAAAGTTGTGCTTCCACGGCAGCCGGCCCCTGATTTCCACAAACCCAAGATCAGTACGTTTTTCACGGACGCCTGAACAGAATAACGGCCGGCGACAGCTACGGTCGGCACTGCGCCTGCGTTTAGTACGAGTTTCTGGGCTGCACCGGCCGTGGCCGGAGGTCCCTACAGAGGGACCAGTGGACGGAGGCGGGAGGGACAACGGAGAAGTAACTCACAAACAAATGATGCTGGAAATTCAGAGCAATACAAAGAAAATGCTGGAGGAACTCAGCAGGCCGGGCAGCATCTATCGGAAAGAATCAACAGTCGACGTTTCCAGTTGAACCCTCCTTCCGGACTGAAGGAGCTCTGCCGGACGGCTGGAGGCTCCAGAATCTCTGGTCCTGCAGCCCAGTTTTCAGCTTTGCGCCCGAGGCCGGGCTGTGGGATCAGTTAGTTGTGGTTCCCAGGCGAGGAGGGGTTTAGGGTGAAGGGTATCTGTCTCTATCTGTGTGGGTAGAGGTTATCCAACGTTATCAGGCCTGGGAATTGAGTGTACCAGGGTATACGTGCTATCGTAGAGACAGAAATATGGGAAGAGGGGGTGGGGTGGCCCTGTTGGTGAGGAATGAGATTCAGTCCTTAGCAAGAGGTGACTTGGGAACAGGGGAAGTAGAGTCTGTGTGGATTGAGCTGAGGAACAGTAAGGGTAAAAAGACCCCAATGGGTGTTGTGTACAGGCCCCCAAACAGTAGCGTGGTTATTGGGTACGTTGATTAGGGAGTTAACATTGCTAAAGGTAATGCAGTCGTTATGGGAGATTTCAACATGCAGGTGAACTGGGAGAATCAGGTAGGTGCTGGACCCCAGGATAGGGTGTTTGTGGAGTGTCTAAGGGATGTATTTTTGGAACAGCTTGTGCTTGAGCCAACCAGGAACTCTGGACTTGAATTTTGGACTTGGTGATGTGTAATGAACAGGAATTGATAAGAGATCTTGAAGTTAAGGAGCCATTAGGAAGTAGTGATCATAACATGATAAGTTTTTATCTACAATTTGAGAGAGATAAGGGCTGATCAGTGGTGTCAGTGTTGCAATTAAATAAAGGAGACGACGGAGCCATGAGGGAAGAGCTGGCCAAAGTTAAATGGGCGGATGTCCTGGCAGGAAAGACAGTGGATCAGCAGTGGCAGATGTTCTTGGGGATAATACAAAAGATGCAAAAGCAGTTCATTCCAATGAGAAGGAAGGATTCAAAGAGGGGGAAGGGGCCACAGTGGTTGACAAAGGAATTCAGAGATTGTATAGCATTAAAGAAAAAGAAGTATGACAGGGCTAAGATAAGTGGGAATACAGATGATTGGGAAAGTTTTAAGGAACTGCGGATCTTAACTAAAAAAGCATTACGGAGAGAAAAAATCAGGTATGAGCTCAGTCTAGCCAGGAATATAAAAGGGGATAGCAAAAGCTTTTTTAGCTATGTGAAGAGAACGAAGATAGTTAAGAAAAATGTTGGCCCCTTGAAGAATGAATTGGGGGAAATTGTTATGGGAAACAGGGAAATGGCAACAGAATTTAACGCGTACTTTAGATCTGTCTTCACCAGGGAGGACACAAGCAATCTCCCAGATGTGTGGATGGGCCAGGGTCATAAGGTATCAGAGGAATTGAGACAGATTGGCATTAGGAAAGAAACTGTGATGAGTAGACTGGTAGGACTGAAGGCTAATAAATACTCGGGTCCAGATGGTCTGCAGGTAGCTCAGGAAATTGCGGATGCATTGGTAATCATTTTCCAATGTTCCTTAGATTCAGGATCAGTTCCTGAAGATTGGAGAGTGGCTAATGTTATCCCACTTTTCAAGAAGGGAGGGAAGGAGAAAACGGAGAACTCTCGCCCTGTTAGCCTAACGTCAGTCGTGGGGAAGATGCTTGAGTCCATTATTAAGGACGAAATAGTGGCACATCTTGATGGCAGAAATAGGATTAGGCCGAGCCAGCATGGATTTACCAAGGGCAAATCATGCTTGACTAATCTGTTGGAGTTTTTTGAGGCTGTAACAAGGATGTTAGACGAGGGTAAGCCAGTGGATGTTGTGTACCTAGATTTTCAGAAGGCATTCGATAAGGTGCCACATAGGAGATTGGTGAGTAAAATCAGAGCTCATGGCATTGGGGGCAGGGTTTCAACATGGATAGAAAACTGGTTAGCAGATAGAAAGCAAAGGGTAGCAGTGAATGGGTGTTTCTCGGACTGGCTGGAGGTGACTAGTGGGGTACCACAGGGCTCTGTATTGGGACCACAGCTCTTTACGATTTATGTCAATGATTTAGATGAGGGCATTGAAAACTATATCAGCAAGTTTGCTGACGATACTAAACTGGGTGGCAGTGTAACATGCGAAGAGGACGTTAGGAGAATACAGGGAGACTTGGATAGGCTGGGTGAGTGGGCAGATACTTGGCAGATGTCATTCAATGTGAATAAATGTGAAGTTATCCACTTTGGAAGCAGGAACAAGAGGGCAGAGTATTGTCTGAACGGTGTAGAGTTCGGTAAGGGAGAAATGCAAAGAGACTTAGGAGTCCTAGTTCATCAGTCAATGAAGGTGAATGAGCAAGTGCAACAGGCAGTGAAGAGGGCAAAAGGAATGTTGGCCTTTGTTACAAGGGGAATTGAGAACAAGAGCAAGGATGTCCAAATTTCTGTTACTGTGAATAGCTCAGCGAGTAAAAGATGACCTGATTTCCGAAAGGCATAAAGTCAAAGATGACACATTTCTTTAATATTTTAAACAAGATTACATTTTAATTTCCATCTTTTACAGTTTCAAAATAACAAAAAAGGAAAAGGGCCCAAAGCAAAAGTTTGGGCACCCTGCATGGTCGGTACTTAGTAACACCCACTTTGGCAAGTATCACAGCTGGTAAGTGCTTTCTGTAGCCAGCCAAGAGACATACAATTGTTGTTTGGGTAAATGTTTGGGTTCAGTCATGAACAGCAAAGAACTGATGTGGAAATTACAAATTAGAATATTATTAGAGTCAAAGAGAGCAGCAGCAATGTAACAGGCCCTTCGGCCCTTCCAGCCAATGCCGACCTGTTTTTGTTGTTACTGCCTAGTTCCAGCTACCTGCACCAGAGCCTCCATACACCTCCCACCCACGTCCTCACCCAAATTCCTCTTTAGTGTCTAAATCAGACCCACATCCTCCACTTCCACTGGCAACTCATTCCACACTCTCACCAACCTCTGTGAAGAATTCCCCTTCAGATTCCCCGAAATAATTCACTTTCACCCTGAATGTATGTCCAATGTCAGGGTGAGAGGGAGGACGGTAAGGGGAGGAGGTGGTCGTGTGCGCAGAGGGTAACAGAGCGGAGAGTTTATACTTAATCTCTTTAAGAAAAACTAATTGTTTGAACATGCTGCAAATCTACTCTCCATATCCTGTGTATTCTTAACCAAATTATTGATCTAGATGACAAGTAGCAATGGTTGATGTTCAAAGAATTCAACAAACTGTGCAAATGCAAATATATTTAAATATCAATGAATAATCAGAGCAATGGGGTGTAACCCTGTGGAACCTCAGTAGGCACGGGGTTCGAGTCCAATAAACAGCCTCCCACTATCACTCTCTGCTTCCTACCATCAAGACAACTGTGCATCCAGTGAGCCAGCTCTCCCTGGATCCCGTGTGATCTGACTTTCCACAGGAACTTACCATGTGAACCTTATCAAAGGCCTCACTGATGCCCATATCAGCCACGATCCTGGGACAGAGGTGTCACCGATCAGAGGGCATAGTTTTAAGCAGAGGATGAAGAGGTTTAGAGGGATCTGAGGAAGAGACTTTTCACTCAGAGGGTAGCTGAAATCTGGAACTCACTGCCCGAGGTGGTGGTGGAGGCAGGTCCCTTCACAACATTTACGAAGAGGATGAGCATTGAAACTGCCGAGATACAGTCGGCTGTGAACCAAGTGCTGATAAATGGGACCAGTGTAGACAGTGATTGGATGGTCAGAACAGGTATGGCCGGCCAAAGGCCTGTTTCCGTGCTGTGTGACCCGCCACTCCGGACATGGTAAATTAACGATGGTGGCACCTCAAGGCATTGATTTCAAAACTCCACACCCCTCTCCAACCTGAATTAAACCAGACTGCACCCCTTTGTCACCACTGCGAGTCTATGTTTATGTCAACGTGACAGAGATTGGTCACATCTGCTAAACAACTGGCAATTGATGAAGTTCCTGTGTCTTCCATTAATATTACTTCCTTACAGCAAAACTAACCCTCTCACTGTGTCAGAATCAGTGATTAAATCAGCCCCAAACACTATGCTTTCATCCCTGCACGTTATAACTGGAACCATCTCAGTGAGGGTCTGATGGACACATGGGATCACATCTCTCCTGCTTCTGACATTTCAAATACCCTCAGAATGGTTTTCTGATTCAGTCTGAAAGTTATGGTACATTCAGCTCATCGTCAGACCTGACAAACCATGTCTTCCCACAGCTGGTTCCACCTGTTTGTGTGTCCTCTTTCCTCCACCTCCAGGGAAGCGGCATCACCAAACAAATCCCTCATTTGAGACGACTGTCTATACCCATGACACAGGATATCACATCACTGTCACTGTCTTGATAACGTGTCTGACCTGCTCACCTCCGGGTATCCTCCCTCACCAAGCTCCTTCCTCAGTCACCGTCTGTGAGATTATATAAAAATACAATTACTGTAAAACGATCTATCAGACAGCTCCTGTACCCCTCCATCCCGGATGATGATTTGCGGATTAATACTCTCTCTCCTCACCCCTTCTCTATTCTCTTTCCCCTTGCAAGCTCCAGATATGCCAGCTGATCCGAATCCACTGTGAGGACATTTATATCTCACAAGAGGATGTAGAAACCCGTGTTGCTCTCTGATACAGAGGTCACTGACACCCCACCGCCATCCCAATCTGAACCAACAGCCCATGACGGTGACAGCTCTGCCAGACTCTGGGGCATTGTAACAAACACAATGTTAGCAGCAAGATTAGACAACAATTCATTTGAAGAGAGAATGGCTGCTTCCTGAAAGTACACGCGAGCGTCCGACACAACGGAGCAGTTCCTCCCCTGTTTACAACTTTATTTGACCCGGTCACGGAAATTCCGATCATCCCACTTTCTTACAACAGCAACTCCTCCGAATACGGTCCCCCAGAACGTCACTCCTCTCACCCCACACCCACAGTCCACTCATAACCTCTACCCACACACACACAGACAGATAGACTTCACCCTAAACCCCTCCTCGCCTGGGAACCACAACTAACTGATCCCACAGCCCGGGCTCGGGCGCAAAGCTGAAAACTGGGCTGCAGGACCGGAGAGTCCAGAGCCTCCAGCCGTCCGGCAGATCTCGTTCCCAGCGCTTTTCATAGAAACATGGAAAACCTATAGTACGATACAGGCCTTTCGGCCCAAAAAGTTGTGCTTCCACGGCAGCCGGCCCCTGATTTCCACAAACCCAAGATCAGTACGTTTTTCACGGACGCCTGAACAGAATAACGGCCGGCGACAGCTACGGTCGGCACTGCGCCTGCGTTTAGTACGAGTTTCTGGGCTGCACCGGCCGTGGCCGGAGGTCCCTACAGAGGGACCAGTGGACGGAGGCGGGAGGGACAACGGAGAAGTAACTCACAAACAAATGATGCTGGAAATTCAGAGCAATACAAAGAAAATGCTGGAGGAACTCAGCAGGCCGGGCAGCATCTATCGGAAAGAATCAACAGTCGACGTTTCCAGTTGAACCCTCCTTCCGGACTGAAGGAGCTCTGCCGGACGGCTGGAGGCTCCAGAATCTCTGGTCCTGCAGCCCAGTTTTCAGCTTTGCGCCCGAGGCCGGGCTGTGGGATCAGTTAGTTGTGGTTCCCAGGCGAGGAGGGGTTTAGGGTGAAGGGTATCTGTCTCTATCTGTGTGGGTAGAGGTTATCCAACGTTATCAGGCCTGGGAATTGAGTGTACCAGGGTATACGTGCTATCGTAGAGACAGAAATATGGGAAGAGGGGGTGGGGTGGCCCTGTTGGTGAGGAATGAGATTCAGTCCTTAGCAAGAGGTGACTTGGGAACAGGGGAAGTAGAGTCTGTGTGGATTGAGCTGAGGAACAGTAAGGGTAAAAAGACCCCAATGGGTGTTGTGTACAGGCCCCCAAACAGTAGCGTGGTTATTGGGTACGTTGATTAGGGAGTTAACATTGCTAAAGGTAATGCAGTCGTTATGGGAGATTTCAACATGCAGGTGAACTGGGAGAATCAGGTAGGTGCTGGACCCCAGGATAGGGTGTTTGTGGAGTGTCTAAGGGATGTATTTTTGGAACAGCTTGTGCTTGAGCCAACCAGGAACTCTGGACTTGAATTTTGGACTTGGTGATGTGTAATGAACAGGAATTGATAAGAGATCTTGAAGTTAAGGAGCCATTAGGAAGTAGTGATCATAACATGATAAGTTTTTATCTACAATTTGAGAGAGATAAGGGCTGATCAGTGGTGTCAGTGTTGCAATTAAATAAAGGAGACGACGGAGCCATGAGGGAAGAGCTGGCCAAAGTTAAATGGGCGGATGTCCTGGCAGGAAAGACAGTGGATCAGCAGTGGCAGATGTTCTTGGGGATAATACAAAAGATGCAAAAGCAGTTCATTCCAATGAGAAGGAAGGATTCAAAGAGGGGGAAGGGGCCACAGTGGTTGACAAAGGAATTCAGAGATTGTATAGCATTAAAGAAAAAGAAGTATGACAGGGCTAAGATAAGTGGGAATACAGATGATTGGGAAAGTTTTAAGGAACTGCGGATCTTAACTAAAAAAGCATTACGGAGAGAAAAAATCAGGTATGAGCTCAGTCTAGCCAGGAATATAAAAGGGGATAGCAAAAGCTTTTTTAGCTATGTGAAGAGAACGAAGATAGTTAAGAAAAATGTTGGCCCCTTGAAGAATGAATTGGGGGAAATTGTTATGGGAAACAGGGAAATGGCAACAGAATTTAACGCGTACTTTAGATCTGTCTTCACCAGGGAGGACACAAGCAATCTCCCAGATGTGTGGATGGGCCAGGGTCATAAGGTATCAGAGGAATTGAGACAGATTGGCATTAGGAAAGAAACTGTGATGAGTAGACTGGTAGGACTGAAGGCTAATAAATACTCGGGTCCAGATGGTCTGCAGGTAGCTCAGGAAATTGCGGATGCATTGGTAATCATTTTCCAATGTTCCTTAGATTCAGGATCAGTTCCTGAAGATTGGAGAGTGGCTAATGTTATCCCACTTTTCAAGAAGGGAGGGAAGGAGAAAACGGAGAACTCTCGCCCTGTTAGCCTAACGTCAGTCGTGGGGAAGATGCTTGAGTCCATTATTAAGGACGAAATAGTGGCACATCTTGATGGCAGAAATAGGATTAGGCCGAGCCAGCATGGATTTACCAAGGGCAAATCATGCTTGACTAATCTGTTGGAGTTTTTTGAGGCTGTAACAAGGATGTTAGACGAGGGTAAGCCAGTGGATGTTGTGTACCTAGATTTTCAGAAGGCATTCGATAAGGTGCCACATAGGAGATTGGTGAGTAAAATCAGAGCTCATGGCATTGGGGGCAGGGTTTCAACATGGATAGAAAACTGGTTAGCAGATAGAAAGCAAAGGGTAGCAGTGAATGGGTGTTTCTCGGACTGGCTGGAGGTGACTAGTGGGGTACCACAGGGCTCTGTATTGGGACCACAGCTCTTTACGATTTATGTCAATGATTTAGATGAGGGCATTGAAAACTATATCAGCAAGTTTGCTGACGATACTAAACTGGGTGGCAGTGTAACATGCGAAGAGGACGTTAGGAGAATACAGGGAGACTTGGATAGGCTGGGTGAGTGGGCAGATACTTGGCAGATGTCATTCAATGTGAATAAATGTGAAGTTATCCACTTTGGAAGCAGGAACAAGAGGGCAGAGTATTGTCTGAACGGTGTAGAGTTCGGTAAGGGAGAAATGCAAAGAGACTTAGGAGTCCTAGTTCATCAGTCAATGAAGGTGAATGAGCAAGTGCAACAGGCAGTGAAGAGGGCAAAAGGAATGTTGGCCTTTGTTACAAGGGGAATTGAGAACAAGAGCAAGGATGTCCTTTTGCATTTGTACAGGGCCCTGGTGAGACCACACCTGGAATATTGTGTACAGTTTTGGTCTCCAGGTTTAAGGAAGGACATTCTGGCAATTGAGGAAGTGCAGCGTAGATTCATTAGGTTGATTCCTGGGATGGCAGGGCTGTCTTACGCAGAGAGTTTGGAGAGATTGGGCTTGTACACGCTGGAATTGAGGAGATTGAGAGGGGATCTGATTGAAACGTTTAAGATAATTAAAGGATTTGATAGGATTGAGGCAGGAAATATGTTCCAGATGTTGGGAGAGTCCAGTACCAGAGGGCATGGATTGAGAATAAGAGGTCAGTTATTTAAAAGAGTTGAGGAAGAGCTTCTTCTCCCAGAGAGTTGTGGAGGTGTGCAATGCACTGCCTCGGAAGACGGTGGAGGCCAGTGCTTTGGATGCTTTCAAGAAGGAGCGAGATAGATATCTGAGGGATAGGGGAATCAAGGGATATGGGGTCAAGGCAGGGACTGGGTATTGATAGTGAATGATCAGCCATGATCTCAGAATGGCGGTGCAGACTCGAGGGGCCGAATGGTCTACTTCTGCACCTATTGTCTATTGACTGAGATGGAATGGGAGAAATATCTGAATAAAATCGGGGCGGGCGAGGAAATGTCTCGCTGGAAGGTGACAGGTGAAGCCAGGTAGGTGGGAAAGCTCAAGAGGAGAAGAAATTAGAGTCTAATAGGAGAGGAGAGTGGAGGATAGGAGAAAGGGATGGAGCAGTGGACCCAGAGAGAAGTGATAAGCAGGTGAGAGGACGTGAGAAGTCAGAGAGGGAGTGGGGGTGGGAGGGAAATTTGTTCACCGGAAGGAGAAATCTATATTTCTGCTATCAGGTTGTGGGGGGGGGGGGGTGCCCAGACGGAGTATAGGTTGCTGATCCTGGACCCTGAGGGTGGCCTCATCTTGGCACAAAATGGGCTGACGCGGAATGGGAATCGGAATTGAAATGTTTGGACACCGGGAAGTCCCGCTCGGAGCGGGTAGTTCAAAGTTTAATTTATTATCAAAGCAGGTATCCATAAATTACGCTGAGTTTTTCTTCTTCTCCAGAGACCCACGAAACAAAGAAAGAGCGTGAAAGTCGTTCAGAAACTCCCACCCCACCCCCCGCATAAAAAAGGACAGCATCCTAATCATCAAACCCCAAAACCCACCCTTCCGATAAAGAAAACAACCCTGTGTACGTATTCTAAGATAACAGCCCTACTTATGCTATCAAGTTGGGGAAGGGGGTACCCAGACGGAATATGAGGTGCTGATCCTGGACCCTGAGGGTGGCCTCATCCTGGCACAAGAGGACACGATGGGTTGACATGTCGGAACTGGAATGGGCATCGGAATGAAAATGCTTGAGTCCTGCTCGGGGCGGAGAGTTCAACGGTTAATTTATTATCAAATCAGGTATCCATATACAACTGCAAGTTTTTTTCTTCTCCAGAGAGCCATGAAAGAAAGAAAAAGCATGAAAGTCGTTCAGAGAAAAAAATCAAACTCTCACCTCACCCCCCCCCCCCCGCGCGTAAAAAAGAACAGTATCGAAATTAACAACCCCCAAAAAACACCCCTACCCCGCACAACTGCGGAGGAGCCGATATCACCAGTATAGAGGCGGCCACATCGGGCGACCCCGGAAGATTCAGAGGTGAAGTGTCGCCTCACCTGGAAGGATGTTTGGACAACGGAGAGAGTTCGGCCGTCCGGCCCTTTCACTGTGACACCGCGAACTCCACATCAAATCCGGCCAAACGAATCTGGGTGAGCTTTAATGACCAATAAATATAATTCCTCTCAGCGATCAGCTGTCTGAATGATCCCCTGACTCTGAGAGGAAGGGGTATCTATGGTCCGCACTGTCAGGGTGTTGAGTTTACCAGGAGACAAAGACTGCAGGGACGAGAGGTTTTCTGTTGACCAATACACTGTGTGTGGACCCCGCTGGCAATGCTGGTGTTGTGACCCGAATCGAGACAAACACCACGCTGCCCACTCCACCTACAACACGGCACAGCCGGACACATAACAGGGGACTTTACATCCCACAACCCTGGATTCAGTGATGAAACCCGTCATTAATGTTGTTGTCCCACTGAAAAGACCATTAAGGTGCTTTTGAATGCCAGCGCTCTCCCACAGGTGACGTCACACAGCTCCTCCCCTCACGCGCCTGACGTCACACGGGCTCCCCACACCGGGATCTGCCCTCACGTGCGCGGTGTCTTACGTCACCCACGCGCTGCTGTGCTCGAGCTTTATCGGTTTAACCGCTGGGCTAATAATCACGTGACCAGCCCCTCCCCCACCGCTGTCAACAGAGGATTTTGGAGCTGCGCTATTCCCATTGGTGCGAAGCGACGTCAGTCACTGGTTACAACCAATCGCGGAGGCGGACAAGCCGAGTGGGCGTTACCCCGCTGTTCGTCTCCCGCTCGAGCGCCGAGCGCCTCCTCAGAGCGGAGAAAACCTCAAAGTAAATGTCCGCTTTCTGATTTATTTCCATTTCCCTCCGAGGGAAGTTGGGGCGTTTGTGAAGCGCCTCCTGCGGCCGGAGTCTGATGTATCCGCTCGGCCCGTCGGTTCGATGCCGTTTCCCCGGGGAGGGAGGGATTTTATTGAAAGGATGAAGATGGTGTGAGAGGGGGCGGACAGGATGTTTGTCCCGGTGGGGACAGGATGGGCTCATCTGTGGAAATATCTGAGCCCACGGTGGTGTCGAGCAGAGGGATTCACCACATGGGGGGCAAACTCCGGCAGACTGTTGCCCTGCAAGCGGGGCCAATGGTCCGGGCAAAGTGACAATTATTTGTGCTTTGTTGAGATTGTACCTGGAATATGGTGTAAAATCCCGCTCCCCATACTAACACGGGTTATACAGACCAAAGAACAAACTGCCGGAGGAACTCAATGGTCGGGCAGCATCTGTGGAGGGAAATGGACCGTCAACATTTCGGGCCGAGACCCTCCCTCTGGACTGAGAGTGGTCGGGAAATAGTCAGAGAAAAGAGGTGAGGGGTGGGGATGGGGCAAGAGCTGGGGAGTGAGAGGTGGATCCAGGTGAGGGGGAGGTGGGAAGGTGGAAATAGTGACAGGGGTGGGAGGTGAGGGGTTGGGGCAACACGGGGCTGCAGAAGATGGTAATTAATTCCACAGAGGATAAACAAAGAGGTTAGAGAGTATTTGTTAGAGAGAGTGCAATGCAAATTCACCAGACTGATCCCTGGGGTGCTGGGCTCATCATTTGAATAAAAATCAAATGTGATAACCCTTTCATTTAGAGAATCGAGGATTGAGACACATTGAAATGTACAACATCAATACCGGCTGAACCAGGGATCACAGTCTCTGAAAAAAGGAGTGGTCTGTCCGGGACTGAGATGAGGGGAAATGTCTCCACTCCGAGGGTGGTGAATGTCTGTAAACCCCACCTCAGAGGTTGTTGAAGACTCGGTGATCGTCCCCACGTAAAACAGAGGCCTACTCATGTGTGGAGACCGAAGGGATTGAGGAAATTAGGATCGGACAGAAACATGTGTCTGAGATGGGAGAGCAGCCGCCATCTTGTTGATAGTTAGAGGGGCTAAATGGCCACCTACTGCTGTTTCTCACTTGATGTTTCAGTGTTCCTGTCCAGTGAGGCCGGAGGAATGTGAATAGAAATTAGTGTTTATAAACATCGACTGATTTACATGAAACCTGCACAATTCTGGTTTGGATCTAAAATGTTAGTCGGATCGGAATGGGATTCGAACCTGTAGCCCCTAACCCAGGGAGGTGGAGGGATGGGACGGGAATATACGGAGGGAAAATGTTAAACATGTACCCGGTGTAAATAGGGAATAATGTGGGAAATGCGGTGGGGAGGTCGGGCAGCGTGTGAGGGGCGAGGAGCGGAGTCACCGGGTCACGTGGGAGACCCTCCACCCGTCACGTGATCCCGTTTTACCGCGGATCCGCAGCATCTGCAGCACACACAAAATGCCGGCGGAACACAGCAGGCCAGGCAGCATCTACAGGGAGAAGCACTGTCGACGTTTCGGGCCGAGACCCTTCGTCAGGATGTCCACCAGCATTTTGTGTGTGTGTTGTTCTCCAGCTTTTTACCTCTTTCCCCAATCAGATCTTCCCTTCTCCAGACAACACACACACAACACTGGTGGGACGCAGCAGGCCAGGCAGCATCTACAGGGAGAAGCTCTGTCGACGTTTCGGGCCGAGACCCTTCGTCAGGATGTCCACCAGCATTTTGTGTGTGTGTTGTTCTCCAGCTTTTTACCTCTTTCCCCAATCAGATCTTCCCTTCTCCAGACAACACACACACAACACTGGTGGGACGCAGCAGGCCAGGCAGCATCTACAGGGAGAAGCACTGTCGACGTTTCAGGCCGAGACGCATCGTCAGGACTAACGGAAAGGAAAGATAGTAAGAGATTTGAAAGTACGAGGGGAGGGGGAAATGCGAAATGATAGGAGAAGACTGGAGGGGGTGGGGAGAAGCCAAGAGCTGGAAAGGTGAATGGCGAAAGTGATACAGAGCTGGAGAAGGGAAAGGATCAGGGGACGGGAGGCCTCGGGAGAAAGAAAGGGGGAGGGGGCACCAGAGGGAGATGGAGAACAGGCAGAGTGACGGGCAGAAAGAGAGAAAAAAACGAGGAGGGTGGCAAAAAAACTAAATATGTCAGGGATGGGGTAAGAAGGGGAGGAGGGGCATTAACGGAAGTTAGAGAAGCCAATGTTCATGCCATCAGGTTGGGGGCTACCCAGCCTGATATAAGGTGTTGTTCCTCCAACCTGAGTGTGGCTTCATCTTGTCAGTAGAGGCCATGGATAGACATTTCAGAAAGGGAATGGGACGTGGAATTAAAATGTGCTGCCACTGGGAGATCCTGCTTTTTCTGGCGGACGAAACGGTCTCCACGAAACGGTCTCCCGGTCTGCGTCGGGTCTCACCAAAATATAAAAGGCCACACCGGGAGCACCGGACGCAGTAGACCACACCGGCCGACTCACAGGTGAAGTGTCGCCTCACCTGGAAGGACTGTCTGGGGCCCTGAGTGGTTGTGAGGGAGGAAGTGTAAGGGCAGGTGTAGCACTTGTTACGAACCCCGTAACTGGGTCACTTACCAGCAAAGATAGAGATGTCTGTTGAAGTCTAATGATACTATTTTAACAGTATTTATTAGTAAAAATACACAAAATAATATCAATGCAAATATACAGATAATATACGTCGTCAATACTAAATCTAAAAGTGCGGGTATATTAATAATCAATAAGAAATAAGCTCTATCGTTGTCTCGGGGATAACGAATTGTCCAATGGAAATATACAGTTCACTGAAGTTCCACAAGCTGTCGTCTTTTGGTTGTGGCTGTGTTGCACTTGGTTGGAGAGAGAGAGAAATACGAATAGAATGGAATAGTTACCGCTACGGGTTTTCCAACCTTTATGATTTTGATCCTTCGGGAGTCCCGTTGGTGTGGCCGTTCACTTGTGGCCTCTCCTTTAGCTAAAGCCGTTCTTCCGTGGTGAGCCCGCCAATCCCAGGCAAGGGAAAGGACGCACACGAACCCCCCCACCGGCTGTCGCTATTAAAGGCTGTCACGGGATTCCTAGCGTTTCTCCTGGTGCGTCTGAAGGGGTCGTTCCCCAGACCCTCTTTTATCCTCACTCACGGGGTCTCAGATGTCAATCAGGTTGGGATGATGCAATCCCTCAACCAGCCCACTCTGGTCATTCCCTGAGGGCTTCAATGAATAGTACAGTACTCAATACACAATTCCGTCTCCCAGAGACAATGGCCGTTATCCGTGGCTCCGTTTCGCTGAGGCCAGGACACATTCCAAACCCTGTGTATTCTGAGTGTCCCTCTCTCATTTCCTGGGTCCCAGACTCGAATTAATAGCGATCTTGCGATTCTCCAAAATGAGGGGGCTACTTTGTACCCTTCGGCCCCTCAGAGTTGCTTCACCTTCGTAACACACTTCAGATTCAGATTGTTTATTGTCATTTAGAAACCACAAATGCAATGAGTTAAAAAATGAGGCAATGTTCTCCAGAATGATATCACAAAAGCACAGGACAAAACAGAGTACACCAGAAAATCCACATACCGTTTGGCAATCCCCAATCCAGAGTCCGGAGAGGCTGCTGTGTATTAATATCAGGCTAGCATCTTAGCGCGTTCCCCGGAAAGGAGCTCCAAAACCACCAGACAAAACAAGACCAAAAACTAAAGCTACAAGACCTGCACAAAACCACATAGTTACAACATATAGTTACAACAGTGCAAACAATAGCATAATTGATTAAAAAAAAACAGACTATGGGCACAGTAAAAATAGTCCAAGATTTTAAAGGACTGTAAATTCAAAAGAAATCACCACACAGTTTCCACGAGTCCCCAAGGTCCCGACAGACTCGCCATCCCACGCCGGCGGCAGAAGGGAATACCCCCGCTATTGGCTTCCACGGCGCCGCCCGACTCAGCCTCGCAGACGCAGCACACACCGAATGTGCCGAGTCCGTCGAACCTCCGAGCCAAAGACCATCCCCTCCGGCTCAGCTTCTCCGAGCACCATCCTCTGCCGAGTGTATCAAGACGGCCCCGCCAATGCGACCCCGAGGACTGGGGGCCTGTTCTTCCCAACAGAGTGTTGGACCTCACAGCAACAGCAACAAAGAAGAAGAACTTCCTGGGATTTCCCGGTGTTTCTCCGTACTTCCACGTCCGTTTTCAATCGATTATGGTTGCGCACGGCACCCCACTTCACAAATAACAGATAATCAGCTCCGGACTGGCCGCTGCAAGCTGCGTCGCGCCGCCATCTTGGATCTTTCCAAGTTGTTCCGCTTGCAAGGATAAGTGACAGGAGGGAGATCGGTGGGAATGAATGGACAAGGAAGTCGCGTCGGGAACGATCTCTGCGGAAAGCAGAAAGGGGGGGGGGGGGTGTAAAGATGTGTTTGGTAGTGGGATCCCGTTGGAGGTGGCGGAAGATACTGAGAATTATACGTTGGACCTGGAGGCTGGTGGGGTGGTAGATGAGGACAAGGGGAACCCTATCCCGATGGGGTGAGGGCATGGGAGTTGGAAATGGGAGAGATGTGTTTGAAAGCAGAGTTAATAGTGGAGGAAGGGAAGCCCCTTTGTTTAAAAAAGGAAGACATCTCCTTCGTCCTGGAATGAAAAGCCTCATCCTGAGAGCAGATGCGACGGAGACGGAGGAATTGCGAGAAAGGGATTGCATTTTTGCTAGAGACAGGGTGGGAAGAGGAATAGTCCCGGTGGCTGTGAGAGTCTGTAGGCTTATAGTAGATATCAGTAGATAGGCCGTCTCCACAGATGGAGACTGAAAGATTAAAAAAGGGGAGGGAGGAATCGAAAATGGACCAGGTAAATTTGAGGGCAGGGTGAAAGTTGGAGGCAAAGTTAATGAAGTCAACGAGCTCAGCATGCGTGCAGGAGGCAGAGCCAATGCAGTCGTCGATGTAGCGAAGGAAAAGAGGGAGATGGATACTCGTATAGGCTTGGAACATGGGCTGTTCCACATAACCAACAGAAAGGCAGGCATAACTGGGACCCGTGCGGGTGCCCATGGCTACACCCTTGGTTCGGAAGAAGTGCGAGGAGCCAAAGGATAAATGATTGAGAGTAAGAACTAATTCCGCTGGGCAGAGGAGAGTGATGGTAGAGGGGAATTGGTTAGGTCTGGAATCCAAAAAGAAGCTGAGAACTTTGAGACCGTCCAGGTGGAGGATGGAGGTATATAAGGGCTGAACGTCCATGGTGAAAATAAGGCGGTGGGAGCAAACATTTTTTCATTGAAAAAATCTCAAAGCGTGAGAAGTGTCACGAACATAGGTGGGAAGGGATTGAACAAGGGGGGGTATAAGACGGTGTCAAGGTACGCAGAAATGAGTTCGGTGGGGCAGGAGCAATCTGAGACAATGAGTCTACCTGGACAGGCGGGTTTGAGGATCTGCAGCTGCGGCCCGAAGCCCCGCCCACTTACCCGTTGACGCGCTGACGACATCGCGCATGCTCAGTGCGGGAAGGGCGGTGTTGTTTTTGTTCTTTGTTGAAGCGGGTCGGCCGTGGGATCGGGATCGGGAGCGGGTCCTCACCCTCGCCCCCTGGGGCGGGGAGCCAGGGACGGATTATTCTCTGCGGGGCGACGACAACAGTTTCCTTTCGGTGAGTATTGAAGCAGGTCCGGAGCGGGGAGATCCGAATTCAAACAAGAGAACTGGAGAATAAAAGGTGGGGGTGGGGAAGGGAGAGAACCACAAGGTGATCGGTGAAACCTGAAGGGGGAGGGGGTGAACTTTCCCGAACTGGCGGCCTCGCCTCGTTTCCTTCGCAGAATGTGCCGGGGTCGGTCCGGTTTGTGAGACCTTCTCACCGAACCGTCTGAGATGAGCCGCCGCCCAGCCCCTGTTCTGGTCCTATTAGCAGGATGAAGTTAAACATGTTTCTATATTGTTACTGACAGAGAATTGTACAATTTGTGTTCCGTGTGATATCTGAATGAACTTGCCTGTGATGCTGCCACAAGTCAGTGTTTCTCTGTACCTGTATCTTCCCGGACTTGTGCACTTGGCAATAAATTCAACAGGATCTGAGAAATCTCAGTGAGATTTGATTAGTGATGATCATCTTGGCAGCTCGGTAGTTCGACTGTATGAGACAGTACACTGTTAAATGCAAAACCCTGAACAGTGTTGATGATCAGAGGGATCTTAGACTCCAAGTTCATCGCTCCCTGAAAGAGACTGCACAGATTGATCGGGTGGTTAAGAAGGCAAATGACATGGTTGTCTTTATTCGTTGAAGCACTGAGTTCAAAAGTCGGGAAGTTGTGCTGTAGCTTTATAAAGCTAGTTAAATCTGGAGTGTTTCATACAGTTCTGGTCGCCCCCATTCTCGGAAGGATGTCGGGGCTTTGGACAGGGCGCAGAAGAGGTTTACTGCCTGGATTAGAGGGCATGAGCTATAACGAGAGGCTGGACAAACTTGTGTTGTTTTCTCCAGAGCGGCGCAGGCTGGGGTGAGACTGGATGGACGTTTAGACGATTACGAGAGGGATAGACGATATATTTTTCCCAGGGTTGAAATTTCTAAGATAAGAGGCCATTCATTTGAGGTGAAAGAGGGTAGGTTAATGGAGATATGAGGGGCGTGTATGTTGTTCCTCACCGAGTCTGCTGGGTCGGTCACTGAAATTTGCTCCCTGGGGAGACTCTCCGCTCTGACGTAGTAATCACCCTGCGAATGCTCACAGCCGCCCCCCCCCCCCCACCCCGGATGGATGGTGGTTTATCTCCCCGTTCGTTGTTGAAAGATATATATTCCTTAATTGAATAGACTGAGCACTGTGCTGTACTGTTCTATGTTCTGGGTCTCTTGTTGAGAGGTTTTGGGGTAATGGAGGCAAAAGGGATGAGTGGGAACAACAGGTCACTGGAGTCCAGTGTGGGAAATGTGAGATCACCCACTTCTGTAGGAGAAACTGAAATCCTGAGTGTGTTAAAATGGAGAGTTTAAGTGCAGTGGGTAGAGAGGGAGGTGAAAGGTACATTGTATTTATTGTAAGAGTTATTGTGTGTAAGAGTGAAATGACATTAACAATTACTCGCGTTTTGTTGAGATTGTACCTGGGATATGATGTAAAATCCCGCTCTCCATGGGTTATACAGACCTGCTGTTGAAGAAAGGCTTAAAAAAACCCCACAGCAAACTATAGACCAGTGCTTCTGACATCAGTATTAGAAGCACTGCATATATGAGTATTTGAAAAGACAAGACTGATTGGAACAGTCAGCATTACTTTGTTTACTCCTGGCAACACACACAATTTTTTTTTTGATGAGATTGGGAATGTTACCAGGAAAGTAGATAAAGGCAATGAAGCGAATGTTGTTTACATGGTCTTTTGCAAGCATTTAGCAATCCTGCGTGGGAGGTTGGTCAGGGAAATTCATTTGCATCATGTTCAATGTAAGGAAGTAAATTGGAGTAGACAATGGCATTTTGGGAGGAGGTGGACTGTGATGGTTGATGATTGTCTCCATTAATCGTTGGGTCCGTTGCTGTTTGTCATCTATATCAATGATTGGGATGGTAATGTTTTTAACTTGATAAGCACATTTACATGTGACACCAAGATTAGGGGTGTAGTTGACAGTGAGGGAAATTATCTATCATAGGTTACAGGGATCTGGAACAGCTGGAAATACTGACCTGAAAATGGCAGATGGAATTTAATGCAGGCAAGTGCCAAGTGCTGTGCTATGGTAGGTCTTACACAGTAAACAGTGGAGCACTAACGTTGCGGTGGAACAAAAGGATCTGGGAATAGAGGTCCATAATTCATTGAAAGCAGCGCCACAGGGAGATAGGGTGGTTAATAAATGCTTTTGGCATAGTGACCTTCATCAATTAAATTATTGACTGCAGGAGAAGGGATGTTATTTTGAAGTTGTATATGATATCGGTGAGTCCAAATTTAGAGTATTGTGTGTAGTTCTGGTCACCTACCTACAGGAGAGGTGTAAGTTTGAAAGTGTACTGGGAAAAACTTCAAGGAGGTTTCCGCAGTCCCTGAGTGATAAGGAGAGGTTGAATAGTTTTGGACTTTAATCCTTGAAATGCTAAAAATTGAGAGGAGATTTGACAGAGCAGTGCAACATGAAGATGGGTAAAGATTGGTAAATGCAAGCAGGCTTTTTCCACTGAAGTCGGGTGGAATGACAACCAGAGATCATGCATCATGGGTGACAGACGAAAAGTTTTAGTGGGACATGAGTGGATAAGTCTTCAATCAGAGGGTCGAGAGAATGTGGAACGAGCTGCCAACAGGAGTGGTACATGCGAGCACGATTTCACCTTTGAAACTATGGATGGGGGAATATGGCTACTGTGCAGGTGGGTGGGAATAGGTGGTTTAAATGGCTCAGACAATGCACCTGTACTGTGTTCTGTTTCGATATGACTCTCTAACCATGACTCCTTGATCACAGACAGAAGTTTGATTGAGTAAAGATCCGAAATTAATATCAGACTTGAATAATTCACACCTTAATTCCCCAAGAATATTCAACAGCCTGGATGTGTTTTGACGTGGTTTTAAACTGCCCACACGCTCCCTGTCATGGATATTTCGTAACCAGGGAAAGACAAAATGCTGGAATAACTCAGCAGGTCCGGGCAGTATGTATGGAACTGAATACAACGGGAACGTATTGGGCCGAGACCCTTCAGGGGAACTGGAAAGGAAGAGGGAAGAGGCAATATCATTGATTGATTTGGAAGGTGCAGGTTGCTTTTGTGTGAGACTCGGAGCTCAGGGTTTGTGTTTAAACAGCTGCCTGTATATTCCTCAGAACAGGGAGCAGCCTTTCTGCTGAAACCAATTCAAACTGGTTTGACATTTCACTCTCTATCACATAAACAAAGTCACTTCAGTGTTCTGTTTAACTATTTCTGCATATGCAAATGTGCTAAACTGTTAATAGTTTGCAAGGAACCTGTAACATGTCATAAACGACACTGCCAACGGGCTTGAACGAGCTACATTACCAGTTACAGTTGCTGTCCTGTTTGCTGTGAGTTTGCAGAATTTAATTATTTTTACTTCAAACTCTCATTATCTGCAATTGTTTTAAAACTTTTTTTATGATACTTTAAAAAAAAGATCCATGCCATTCCCAACTGTGACATTCCTTAATACAAAGACACAACATGCATCTTTCCCAAATTTGCCAATAACCCTTAAAATGCATCTTTCCCAAATTTGCCAATAACCCTTAAAATATTGTTGATGTAAGGGTAAAGGTGAGGGGCAGAATGAGGTGGAGAGAGAGAAAGGTTGAGCAGGAAGAGGGGAAAAAGTCAGGGCGAGGGTCTGTTATGTACCCCGTAACTGGGTGTCTAATCAGCAGAGAAAGAAGAATTCATTGGAGTCTGATGGTACTATACTGAAGGTGTTTATTAATAAAAATAAGCAAAATAATATCACTAATGCAAATATACATATAAAACCAGTTAGCAGTAATGAACCTAAAAGTGTTGGAATAATAATAATAATAATCAATAATAAACAAGTTCTATTGATGTCTAGGGGTAAATAAATTGTCATAGAAAAGGATAAAGTTCAGTTCATGAGTGCTGATGTAGTTATAGTTGCTGTATTGTAATGGTTGGAGAGAGAGAGAGAGAGCGAGCGAGATGTAACAGCTACAGTCAGGCAAACCTTTCTTTGCTTTCTTAATCCGTCATATCGGTGTGGTCATTCAGTTATGACCTCTCCGTTCTTCTGTGGTGGACTCGTCACTCTGGCATGAGTGGACACACACACAAGTCCCCACCGGCCCTGCTTTTACACTGATAGCCTTACTGACCGACCTCCTGGTTCGGTCTCTGAAGCCCCCACCTTTCTTGTGGGTTCCAACACTCAGTCAGAGTCCACTGGCGTGTCTGGAGGGTGTCTCTCCAGACCTGTCTTTTATTCCTACTCACGGGGACTCAGCTATCCATCACTCCTGAATGACAATGTCCATCAAATAAGGCCACTCCTTCAATCCACTGAGGAATGTTTATGAGCAAATATTGTCCTTGCAGTGAAACAGTAAATAATTCAAAAAGGAGTCACAATATGGTTAATCAGCAATTTCCCCCTCTCTCTGATCTGTCGCTGATGTTCCTGCTTGTTTTTCCATCTCTCTTTCTCATGGTCAGCATAGCAACAGTAATAGTTTGTGTTTCTCAGGAGGGGAATGGTTAACTCTACCCCATTGTCCATCAGGTCTATTCATCACTCATAACAGGTCTATGAGGTGGACAGGGAGCAACTAAGATGAAAGTGAGGCAGTGGAGTAGGTAGAAGGGGGGTAGATGATGGGACACAATGGGGAGACAGCGGGAGGGAATATGATTAGAGAGAAAGGGACAGAAAGGGTGTTTGGTGCAGAAAATTTATTTGCTCCACGTTCAACGTAAGGAAGTAAATTGGCATAGACAGTGGAGCTTTGGGCGAAGGCTGACAATGATAGTAGATGATTGTCTCCCTGATTGGGGGTTTATGACCGGCGGAGAGCCACAGAAATGATAGTTGGGCCATTGCTGTTTGTCATCTATGATAACGTGTTTAACTTGATAAGCACATTTGCATATGACAGCAATATCAGGGGTGTAGTCGGCAGAGAGGCAGGTTACAGTGGGATCTGGCGCAGCTGCAAATACTGAAAATTGCAGGTGCAGTTTAACGCAGGTAAGTGCAAAGTGTTGCACTATGTAGGTCTTCCACAGTAAACGATAGCGCACTAAAGAGTGCG
This sequence comes from Hypanus sabinus, assembly GCF_030144855.1. Lineage (NCBI taxonomy): Eukaryota > Metazoa > Chordata > Chondrichthyes > Myliobatiformes > Dasyatidae > Hypanus > Hypanus sabinus. Next base: position 218,316 of record NW_026781251.1, on the reverse strand, counting down.
GTGGAATAAAAGGAATAAGACATTGCTGAGTTTGAATTTGGAGTATTGACTGCAGTTTTGGTCATCTATCTATAAGAGAAATAAATAAGGTTGAAAGAGTACTGGGAAAAGGTGCGGGTTGTTTTTCTGGGAGATTCAAAGCTCAGGGTCTGGTGTAAGCAGCTGTTTGGCCCCGCACATTCCACAGAACCGTAGGCAGCTCTTCTTAAAGCAGCACTTTAGGCCATTCTGCTAAAACCATATCCAACTGCTTTGAAGTTTCCTTCTCATTTGGGTTTGAAAACATTCACATTATTAGTCTGCTTAACTATTTCTGCTGCAGGGAGGGTCAATGAATGTGAAAGCTGATATAAAGAACACTACCGATGATTCCGAAACCTCGCTACCAATTACAGTTGATGCTGTGCTTGCTGTGAGTTTCTGGAATTTTATAATTTCTTCCTTCAGACTCACATTGTCTATATTTGTTTCTAAAACATTCTTTTCATGATTCCTTAAAAAAATCAGTTTGTGACAGTCACCGGACCATGAGACACAGGAGCAGAATTCAGCCTATCGATTCAGCTCCGCCATTCCATCATGGCTGATCCCTGATCCCACTCAACCCTATACCATTCTCACCATATCCTTTGATGTTCTGAATGATCAGGAGACAATCAGCTTTTGCCTTAAACACCCACGGATTGTCCTCCACTACAGTCTGTGACAGATTCACTACTCTCTGGCTAAAACAAATCCTTCTTCAATCTTTTCTAAACGGTCGCCCCTCAATTTTAAGGCTGCAACCCCTAGATTTGGATACCTTCACCACAGGAGCATGCTCTCCACATTCACCCCGGCCAGTCCTTTTAACAGTCAGTAGGTGTCAATGAGATTCCCCAGCATTTTTCTAAATTCCAGTGAGTACAGACCCAAAGCTGCATCATGCTCCTCATATGTGAACCCCTTCATTGCTGGAATCATCCTCATGAGCCTCCTGCGGTCATTCAACAACAACAACACATGCTTCCTGAGATATTGGGCCCAAAACTGTTGATGACACTTGAAATATGTCCTGATTAATGTCTCATAAAGACTCAGAATTTTCTCCTTGCTTTTATATTCTATTCCCCTTGCAATAAATGACAACATTGCACTTGCCTTCTTTATCACAGACTCAACCTATGGATTAACCTTCCAGGAGTCAGACCCGAGTACACCTGATTCCCTCTGCACTCTGATGTTTGAACATTCTCCCGTTTAGATGACAGTCTACATTGTTAGACAGGGATTGACAGGCGGCAGCTGGGCAGGAAAAAGAAGGAGAGATGGAGAGGGATGAAGGCATGAGAGAGCGGGGAAGGGTGTGGGGAAAGAGGAAGGGTAGTTGAGCATGGGATGAGCAGAGCGCAGGAGGGGGAAGGAGAGAGCTTGGGGAAGGAGGGTGGGAGGAAAAGTGGTCGGGGGGGTGGGAGAAGAGCACAGCAGGTAGGGGGCAAGTGGGAGGACAGCGCGGTAAGGAAAGCGAGTGTTTTGAAATGAGCGACAGACACTATATAACCGAATAACCTCGGGTGTAGCGGCTCAGACTGACATCTCTGTATATGGTGAGCACACCGTTCACCCGGCACCTCACTGAACTCCGTCCGGTTTCAACATCACAGTAAGTGTTGTCTCCGATTCTTCAGAACCAGGGAGCATTTACAATCGGGTTTGGCTTTTGTCGGGCTCGGGAGGTAATTCAGTGGGAGAAGGGAGCTCTGAAATCTTCAAATTAACAAATTAATTATTGACCAAATGGATTAAAAGAAACAATTACCTTCAACTACAAACATTCTCCAGTTGGTTTCTACTTAGACGCTGTAGATATGTGAAATGTCCCCACAGGGCAGTGAAAGAGTCTCTCTCCCTCTTTGCCCTCCTTGACACACACTCACTCACATACACAGGAAAAAATTATTGAGAATACAGAACTGCTGTAAGATATCGGCATTCGGAACATCGTTGTGGACTATGCCACAGATCGATTCGTTTAATTAAATCGCAAATATAAACTACAGATATTGGGTGTTTGAAGTAAAGTAAACTACTGGAAACTCTCAAAGTCTAATAGCAATTGTAATAAGTAGACATTCAGATTGCAGACACTGGTGAACTTTCTTTTCTATATCATCGGTGTTTAACTGTTTTTTCCTGTTACAGGAATATTTAAATACAGTGTTAAATTAGCTTTGTTCACAGTCGAAGGTCAGCGCAAAATGTCGAACTGGTTTGCTTGTTTTCAGCAGAGAAGCCGCTCCCTGCTCCGAGGAATGCCTGCGTGTCAGAATTTGCCCTGCAGACAGGCAGCCGCTTGCACACAGAAAATTGCACTGTGAGTTTCACAGAGCAGCAACATCGGCCCCTCCCCCATAGTTACTAAATGACCCTCGTCTGATGGTCTGGTGTAAAGTTAGAAGGAAACGACTTGAAAATATACCCACAGGGAGACTGAACATTCTTAGTGAATTAAGGTGAATTCAGCTTCTGTTCTTTATTTCTGATCTTTACTTCCAGTTGACACGTTATCCGTGTTTTGGATCAGTGACCAAGAAGTTACTTGCAAACAAGAGAACATTTGCAGATGCTAGAGCAACACACACAAAATGTTGGAGTAACTCAGCAGGCCAGACAGCATCTAGGAAAAGAGTGAACAGATGACGGTTTGGGCTGAAACCCTTCGGCAAGACTCCTTTCCCAGATGCTGCCTGGCCTGCTGAGCTCTTCTGGCATTTTGTGTGTATTGGAAGAAGTTATTTGTCTCTTCTGGCGGTCATGGTATTTGTGTTCTTGCATTATCCTGTCTGCATGGTTGAGATTCTCCACAATTCATGTCCAGGTTAAAAACAGTTCCCGAATCAGGTGTTACGATTCCAAAGCAAGAGTGCAAAAAGATGTTTCGTCAACACGGCTTCTGTTTCCAAACCTTGTGACTTCAGATGAATGCATGTCGTTTTTCTCATGACTGTGTTTATTGTTGGTGTTTCGAGCTGATTTCCTCAACGTCCTTTAAAAGAAAAGACGTTGATTCTGTTCAAGGTCTCGATACATAACAAACATTGTGGGTGGGGTGGTGACCAGTTACAGAAAGCGACAGGCAGCATTGCAAAGCGACCACCATTATTTCACTGTGTGGGGCAGCAGGCTCGATGGGCTGAGTGGCCAATTTCTGCCTGGTCTGTGCACAAGAAAAGCTCCGACTACAGAGTTACTGTAAACTAAGTTAATAAGTACGGATCACGGCAAATAACCTACTGTTGAACAAAAAACAACTATTGCAGTAATTAAATCATCCAGAACGTTGAGCGAGATGATAAGCAACAATGAACCCAGCACCGACCCCCACTGCACCCCACGAGTCACTGGTCTCCAGTCAGAGAGTCAAACCATCTTCCACCACTTACTGGCTTCTCCCGCAAAACCAATGTCCAAATCAATTTACCACCTCATTCTGAATGCCAAACCTTCTTGACTAATCTCCCAGGTGGGACTCTGCCAAATGTCTTGCTACATTGTACTGAACTATATAGTTTTAATTCAGTGAATTAACTGTTCTCTCTCCCAGAGCAGTAAGTGTCACATTGTTCCAGTTTGATAACTGACCAACAACATTCTTGCACAGCATATTTTCACTGCTCTGGGGAGAAACTAACCATGAAAGTTATGGGGGAGACTTTGCAGAGCGATGCTGTTGCCCAAGGCCCAGCGTCTGAGTCCAGGAGCTGATGACCCCGGGGCTGCTGCAGGACCGTCCACACTGCAAGTGTCCTCTCAGGGCAGTGGAGCGAGTCTGTTTCAAAAAGCCTCGGGTATCCTTGTGAACACAGCCCCAAACCGGCAATGCTCAGAGTCTGGCTCTCTGGAAAGTGAAATGAGAAAGATGGTTTCCCATCACTGACAAGTGGAGCAGCGGCATTACTGCCCCACGACGGCTGTGATTGAGTCCCAGGGATGAGGATGTGATCTTTGTCCGTCTGTCTGCACAGTTTGTTATTGGGAAACAGAGAAGTACACGGGAAGTGGATCTTCAGCCTGATAGGCCCAATCAGGATTAATCCCCGTAGAGTCATCAGGAGGATGTGTCATATCACAGGCATACACCGTGAACGTTGTTGGCTTTGTGGCAGCAGTACAATGCAATATATAATAGTAGAGAAAAAAACTGTATTACAATAAGTATCTGTTACTGAAATTTCATTAAGTATTGTAACAATGAATTCAGTGAAGTAGGTTCGTGGGTTCCATGTCAATTCAGAAATCAGATGGCAGAGGGAAGGAAGCGTTTCCTGACTAGTTGAGTGTGTGCCCTCAATCTCCTGTACCACCTTCCTGGTGATACCAACGAGAAGAGGGCATCTCCTTGGTGAATCAGATCCCTAATGACTGATGCCGCCGTTTTGAGGCATCGCTCCAAGACAATGTCCTGGATGCTACAGAGGCTACTGCCCATGATGGAGCTGACTGAATTGACAACATTGCTGAGAGTATTTCAATCCTGTGCAGTAGCTTTACCACTTCCCCCATCCCGCCATATCAAGCAATGTGCAGCCAGTTAAAACAGTTTTTACGGTACAACTGTAGAAATCTGTGAGTCTTTGGTCACATCTCAAATCTCGTCAAACTCCTAATGAAATATAACGGTTGCTGTGCATTCTTTGTAACTGCATTGGTATGCTGGACCCTGGAGATCCTCAGAGATGCTGACACACAGGGACATGAAGTTGCTCACTCTTTCCACTGCTGACCGATCAATGACGATTGGTGTGTGTCTGTGCCCTCGTCTTACCCACTCAGAAGTCCACAATTAGACCATTGATCTGACTGATGTTGAGTGCAAGTTTGTTGCTGCAACACCACTCCTCCGGGTGATATACACCACTCATCCCGGTGATATACACCACTCCTCCAGGTGATATACACAACTCCTCCAGGTGATATACACCACTCATCCCGGTGATATACACCACTCCTCCAGGTGATATACACCACTCCTCCAGGTGATATACACCACTCCTCCAGGTGATATACACCACTCATCCAGGTGATATACACCACTCCTCCAGGTGATATACACCACTCCTCCAGGTGATATACACCACTCATCCCGGTGATAAACACCACTCCTCCAGGTGATATACACCACTCATCCCGGTGATATACACCACTCCTCCAGGTGATATACACCACTCCTCCAGGTGATATACACCACTCATCCAGGTGATATACACCACTCCTCCAGGTGATATACACCACTCCTCCAGGTGATATACACCACTCATCCAGGTGATATACACCACTCCTCCAGGTGATATACACCACTCCTCCAGGTGATATACACCACTCCTCCAGGTGATATACACCACTCCTCCAAGTGATATACCTCGCTCCTGTTTGCCTTCTCCTCGCCATCTGAAAATCTGCCAACAATAGCAAATTTGTCACTGGCGTTTGAGCTGTGCCAAGCTGCACAGCCATGGGTGCAGAGAGAGTAGGGCAGTGGGCACAGCACATATCCTTGAGTTGCCCCAGTATTGATGATGATGTGCAGGCGTTATATCCAAACTGCACAGATTGTGGTTTTCTGTTGAGGAAATTGAGGATCCCGTTGCAGAGGGAGGTAGAAAGGCCCAGCGGTTCGAGCCTTTTGATCAGAACTGTAGGAATAATTGCTTTACACACTGAGCTCTGGTTGAGAAACAGCAATATGATGTAAGTATTCTTATTGTCAAGGTAATCCAAAGCCGCATGAGGAGCCGAGGAGATTGCATTGTGATCTATTGTGGATACAGGGAAATTACAGTGGGCCCAGGTCCTTGCTGAGAGAAGAGCTAATTCTAGCCATCGCAAACCACTCAATCATTTCATCACAGTAACTGTTATTGCTATGGACGATAGTCGTCAATGCAACTCACACTGCTCTTCCTGGGCACTGGTATAACTGTTAGCCTTTTAAGGGATGTGGAAACTTCCAACTGCAGCAAAATGACCCCATCTCTGAAGCATTCACAGAATACAACTCCTGTTTCTCTGGGGTGGCTGAAATCCCTTGTAAATCTGTGTGATGACAGCACCCACCACTTCCTCACTCTCCTGAAATCGATTGAAACACAAAAAAAAATCCCACATTGTATTGTATTGAAGAAAAGGCAGATGAGCTTGGGCATGGATCAACACATGGCATTATGATATTGTCATCAGTATTGAAACTGGCAGCTCAATATTCTGGGATTCTGTTGTTTCAGAGTTGACAGCGTTTGGGATTAAAGGGGTTTCACTCAGGGAAAATGTCACGGCAGTGTGCAGTAAGGGCAGATGGGAGAACTCATCTCGTGAGTCTTTATGGGTAGATCGGAGAAATAAAATTTGTTTGAACATGTTAATGGGTCTATTTTATAGACTGCTCAAGAGTCTGTGGGATTTAGAAGAACAAATTAGTAGATGTCAGAGAATATTGCAAAAAACATAATTTGTTATAATTTGATTTTAACAGTCCACATACGGACTGGAACTCTCATAAGAACATAAGAACATAAGAGATAGGAGCAGGAGTAGGCCAATCGGCCCCTCAAGCCTGCTCCGCCATTCAACAAGATCATGGCTGATCCAATCTTAACTCTTATTTTTCACCAAATCCCACAAGGCAACAGTGCCAACCAACAGGACACCATGCCGCCCATTTTATTTTATTATTCATCCCGCCCAAACCCATGTGATCACCCGGGGAAAAAAACGATTTGCCAATTGAGGAGAAAAAATCTGGAAAATTCCTCTCCGACTCATCCAGCCTATCGAAAACTGGCCCAGGAGATCACATGGCTGATCTAAACCTAGCCTCATGTCCACTTACCTGCTCGCTCACCCTATCCCCTAATGTCATTTTTATCCAGGAAAATGTCTATCTCCGTTTTGAATTTATTGAGTGTAGTAGCTTCCACAGCTCTCTGGGGCAGTAAATTCCACAGCCTCACTGCCCTCTGAGTGAAGAAATCTCTCCGCATCTCAGTCCTGGAACGGCATCCCCTTATTTTAAGATTAGGCCTCCTAGTCCTAGTTTCACCCATCAATGGAAACATACTCCCTGCATCCACCCGATCAAGCCCCTTCACAATCTTATATGTTTCAATAAGATCGCCTCTCATTCTTCGGAACTCCAATGAGTAGAGTCCCAATCTACTCAACCTCTCATCATACATCAACCCACTCATCCCCGGAATTAACCTAGTGAACCTTCTCTGCACTGCCTCGAGAGCCAGTATGTCCTTTCTTAAATATGGACACCAGAACTGCATGCAGTACTCCAGGTGTGGTCTCACCAATACCCGGTACAACTGCAGTAAGACATCCCTGTTCTTATACTTCATCCCCCTAGCAATAAAAGCCAGCATTCCATTGACCTTCTTGACCACTTCCTGCACTTGCATACTAACTTTTTGTGCTTCCTCATACTGTAGACATACTCATGTAGTTGACAAATGTCTTCAGGAAAGTTTCATTAATCAGTACATCGAAGTCCCAAAGACTCAAGTGTGATAATTGATCTCCCATTAGGGATTGAGACAGGACAGACATAACAGAAGTATGTGTAGGGAAACTGTTTGCATCTGGTGATCACAATGCCATCATATTCAAAGGAAGTATGGAGAACGACAGCTCTGCTCCGTGGTATTGAGGCCCTGCTATAGAAAAAAAACGTACAAACAAGTTGGATGAACTCAGCAGGTTGGGCATCATCTGTTGAAAGGAGCAGTCAACATTTCGGGTTGAGACCCTTCATCAGGACTAAAGAAGGAGGGGGCAGCGGCCCTATAAAGAAGGTGGGGGGAGAGGGTGGAAAACCAATCAGAGGAAAAATCGTATTCTTGAACATCGAAATCTCCAACTTCCAGTAATTCCCTCTCTCTCCCTTCCTCCATCCCACCTTCACTCTGTGTCCTCTTCTAGCTGCCTATCACCTCTCATGACTCTGCCTTCTTCTACTACCTATAGTGCTTTCCCCTTAGATTCCTTCTTCACCTCTCCTGCCTATCCCCTCCCTGTTTCCCCTCCCCACCCTTTGTTCTTTCCTCTGATTGGTTTCCCACTATCCCCCCACCTTCTTTATAGGGCTCCTGCCCCCTCCCTCTTTAGTCCTGACCCAAAATGTTGACTGCTCCTTTCAATGGATCATGCCCGACCTGCTGAGTTCATCCAGCTTGTTTGTATGTCTTGATTTGACCACAGCATCAGCAGTGTATTTTGTGTTTAGAAAAAAAATAGATGCCTAACTGGTGTAGGCAGGTAGGAAAAAATTGAGGTAGTTATGGAGTCGAGAAAATGCAAGATAAGATTGAGGAAAGAAACCAGGAAGTCTATAGGGTGGCATAAGTTTGTCCTAACAGACAAGGTGAGGGATTATATGTTTTAAATGCAAAAGGATTTCAGGGGACACAATTGATTGTCTGGATTATCAGAATGGCAATGTACACATGGAGCGGAAACAGATAGAGGAGTTCTTAAGTGGATTTTTGCTTCTGTGTTCACTCGTGAAAATAATCTATATAAGTGAAGCCACGGATGTTATACAAATTACGGATGAGTAAGTGTTTTGGGCAAGTTGGGCAACTTCGAGTGTATAAATCCCCAGTGACTGAGAAGTTCAGTCCTTGGACCCCGATGTAAGCGGATGCAGAAATTGAAAGAATGTAACCATTGTGTTAAAATTATGCTCAAAGACAGGAGAGCTACCAGAGGATTGAAGGATAGCTAATTTAGATCAACTGTTTAAAAAAGGATCCAAAATTAAACCAGGAAATTATAGGCCAATGCACTTGAAATCAGTCATGTGAAGACATTGGATATAGGAGTATTTAAATAAACAGGACTGATTAGGGACATCCAACATGACTTTGTGTGTTCTAGACAATCTGTTGAGTTTTTCAAAGAGGTTACAAGGAATGTTACCAGGAAAGTTGATGAAGACAAGGCTCTAGATATTGTCTACATGGACTTTAGCAAGGCATTTGACAAGGTCCCGCGTAGGGTTTTGACCAATAAATTTCATTCTCTTGGCATTCAAGTTGGGTTAGTAAATGGGAGTAGACATTAGCATAGAGGAGGAAGGCAGATAGTGGTAGCAGATGGTTGCCTCTCTGACTGGAGACCCGTGACTGGTGGAATTCCGCAGGGATCGGTGCTGATATCCGTTGTTGTTTGTCATCTTTCTCAATGATCTCGATGATAATTAGATTATCCGGATCAGCAAATTGGCGGATGACACCAAGGTTCGAGGTGTATTTGACAGCAAGGAAGACTTGCAGCAGGATCTGCATCAGGTGTAAAAATGCCTGACAATGGCAGATGGAGTTTAATTCAGGCTTGTGAGCTGTCACACTTCAGCAGGATCAACCACGATGGGTCTTACACAATGAAGGGTTCGGTACTAAGGGGTGCGGTAGGACAAAGGCATCCGGGAATACGGGTCCACAATTCATTGAAAGTGGCAGCTCACCTAGATAAGGTAGAAAAGAAATCTTTGGCACATTGGCCTTCATAAATTAAAGGATTCAGTACAGAGCTGTTCCTGTAATAAGATGGTTATGAAGCCTACTTGGTTGCAAAGAAAGAAAAAAGGAGAGATCCACACGGAAATCCGGACAGAAAGGTTGTTTGTTTTCCTCTTTAGGGTTGCTACATTGACCCCACTCCCGCCTCCTCCCACTCTCAGACCCGTCCTGAGCCGGTGAGAGTTAGTGTGACCCAGACTGCGGCAGTCCCGCTCTACCCCGGCTCACCTGGCCCTGTCCATCTGTAATGAGTGACCACTCCCGCCTCCTCCCGCTGTCAAACCCGTCCTGAGCCGGTGAGAGTTAGTGTGACCCAGACTGCGGCAGTCCTGCTCTACCCCGGCTCACCCGGTCCTTTCCTTCTGTAATGAGCGACGGACACATCACAGCCGAGTGGCCTCGGGAGCAGCAGCTCAGACTCAACTCTTCGTACAGGGTGAGGACACACAGTGCAGGACCATTGTCGATCACCCGGGATGTCAGAATGTGATTTCCCGGGACCACACTGAGCACTGTCCGGTTAAACATCAGAGGTAAGTGTTGTCTGTGATTCTGCACAATTATTCAGCGTTTACAGCGAGACTCGGCTTTGGTCAGGATCGGGAGTGAATTTAGTGGGAGAAGGGAGTCCTGACATGTTCATGTTAACGGGACAATCATTGTCCAAATGGATTAAGAGAAACGACGTCTTTGCCGTCATCCAGAAATACTCTCCCGGGGTGACTTCTACTGAGTGCGAGCAGAAAGCATCTTTCACCCCTGTAGTGAGATGTGAAATATCCCACGGGACAGTGACCCGTCACCGATCTCTCTCAAACAAGAGAAATCAGCAGGTGCTGGAAATTTGTGAAACACACACAAGATGTTGGAGGAACTCTACAGGCCAGGCAGTGTCTATGGAGAAAAGAACAGTCAACCTTCGAGACCCCAGCTAATGGATTTTACATCGCGTCATTGGTTCTATCACTCTTCCCTGTACCACAAAGAGTTAAACTTTCTTCACACTTGAATGACAGTGTTTTCACTGGAACACTGGAATTTAGAAGGATGAGAGGTGATCTGATTGAAACATAAGATTATTAAGGGATTGGACACACTGGAGGCAGGAAACATCTTCCTGATGTTGAGGGAGTCCAGAACCAGAGGCCACAGTTTAAGAATAAGAGGTAGGCCATTTAGAACAGAGTTGAGGATAAACTTTTTCACCCAGAGAGTTGTGGATCTATGGAATGCTCTGCTTCAGAAAACAGTGGAGGCCAATTCTCTGGATGCTTTCAAGAAAGAGTTAGATAGAGCTTTTAAAGACATCGGAGTCAAGGGATATGGGGAGAAAGCAGGAACAAGGTACTGATTGTGGATGATCAGCCATGATCACAGTGAATGGTGGTGCTGGCTCGAAGGGTCAAATGACCTACTCCTGCACGTACTGTCTATTGTCTATAAAACTGCACCGTCTGGCACCGACGAACATTCCACTCTCAAAATCACTGAGATCACATTTCATCTCCATGGTGATGTTTGTTGGAGACAGGAACAGGATCGAGAGGAACAGGATAGAGAGAGAGATCCGTTGGTAACGCTGTGGGTCTAGTTAATGTTTATCACCAGGAGCTGACTGAACATTAACCAGGGTGTGTTCATTACTTACTGAACCCGTAACACAGCCTCACTGGGACAGGGTGGTAACAGAACCTGAAGCCGCAGTACAAGGTAAGGAGCTGTGTATATTGATATATAAAAATCATGAAGGCAGTTAGCCACTTAAATGAAACTGAGAACTTATTCGATTGTTCAACAATTGAACTGTAGCGAATCGCATTTAAGTGAATTAATAATTCCCTTCATCTAGTTGAATGCATCGACGTCCTGTGCATGTCCCGCGGGAAACCGGGGCAGTTGGAGGTGTTATCGGAAACGCCGCACTTTCAACCCAGCTCCGAATCATCAGCAAAGGCTCGGGAGGTGCGAGCTTCCCGCATCTCGGAACTGTCCCCGGGCTACTGCTTGCAACAGCAGGAAGCCGATCCGTCCACACTCCGGGATTTACTGATCCCAGACTGGGGGAACTGAGGATTCGCTTTGCTTATTCCATTGCAGATCGGCACTCTGTCTACCCTTTATGACATTTCGGTAGGTAACTGCTGGGAGAGGGCAAAATTATGAGAACTACTCACACTGCAGTTTATAGCGGGGTTGGGGTAGAAGTGTGGAGGGGTGTAAAGATGTGATGGTTCCATTAAATTGTCGGTTGGTGAGACCTGTTGTGGGTCACCGCCTGCAGTGTTGTTTCCCTTCTTTCAGAAGTGTGTGGGTAGGTGGGAGATCAAAAGAAGGTTTGACAGAGAGACACATACAAAATGCTGGTGGAATGCAGCAGGCCAGGCAGCACCTGTAGTGAGAAGCATTGTGGATGTTTCGGGACGAGACCCTTCGTCAGGACTAACTGAAAGGAAAGATAGTAAGAGATTTGAAAGTAGGATGGGGAGGGGAAAATGCGAAATGATAGGAGAAGACCAGAGCGGGTGGGGTGAGCTGAGAGCCGGAAAGCTGATTGGCAGAAGGGATACAGAGCTAGAGAAGGGAAAGGATGATGGGATGGGAGGCCAAGGGAGAAAGAAAGGGGAGCACCAGAGGGAGATGGAGAACAGGGGGAGGGGGATGGAGAGGGAGGGGGGGGGGGAGAGAGAGAGAGAGAAATTAAAACAAAATATATCAGATTGAACTGAAAGCAGGCACTGCCAGTTGAAGGCAATTGAGATGCGCTCTCTCTCTCTCTCTCTCTCTCTCTCTCTCTCTCCCTCTCTCTCTCGTCTCATTGCAATGGCCTCCGCAATATTCAGGAGAAGCAGATTATTACAATTCATTCTGTAATCTGTGCACTGTAATGGTCTTTGAACGACAAGTGAGTGAGATGTTACAGGTGAGAAGCAGGATTAAGATGCTGAGATCACAGACTATATCTGTCACAGTAAATTCAGCACGTGAATTTTATTAAATCTCCCATCAGCATCCTTTGGCTGACAAAACACATCTAGTAAATTTTATGCTAAAGGGATTTTCATCAATCAGTAAAGGGAAACAGCTCAGCTATTTGTAAAGTATGAGTGATAGCGAGGAAACACACTGACAGGAGGAAAGTAACAGACACATTAATCATAATTTTATCTGATCGATCAGGTTACTTATTCCTAGTAAGTGAACACTAATTTCAATGTGAAATATATTCTTATCTTGCTGTACTCGTGAGGGTGTGGTTATCTCCAGTTTGTAATCCCGACACAGTTGCTGCCTTGCCCATTATTGTAATGGCCCCATTGTGGACAAATATTGAAGTTTGCTTTATCAAAGGGCTGACTCTGAGATCAGTGGAGCTCCAGACATTTGGGGCACAGTTAAATCTGGTGAAAAGGAATGGTCGGTGTTCAAAAGAAAATATTATTCCAAAATCATAACTTTCCCCCAGAGTTGACAGCGCCCGTCCTGCTGCTGAGCTTTTCCTATAAGCTCACGGGGATCTTTGTCCTTGCCCATCGCTGTGGTTTATAGTCTGAAAATACATTGCTCCCCAAATATACAATAAATTAATGCCCAGAGAAAATCTGCAGAAGCCTGAAATTCAAGCAACAAACACAAAATGCTGGAGTAACTCAGAAGGCCAAACTGTACAGAAAAGAGTACAGAGGATGCTTCAGCAAGACCGGACAAAAAAAGAGATGATAGGTCAGAGATAGAAGGAGGGGGAGGGGAGTGGAGGCAGAGGTGGAAAATGATAGGTGAAACTGGAAGGGGGAGGGATGAAGTAAAGTGCTGGGAAATTGATTGGTGAGAGATGCAGGGCTGGAGAAGTGGGAATCTGATAGGAGAGGACAGAAGGCCATGGAAAAGGAAAAGTGGGGAGAAGCACCCAACGGAGGCGATGGACAGGTAAGGAGATAAGGCCAGAGAGGGAAAGTGGGATGGGGAATGGTGAAGGTGGGGGGGGGGGGCCGTTATTACCTGAAGTTTGAGAAATCGATATTCATGCTATCAGGTCAGAGGCTACACAGACGGAATATAAGGTGTTTCTTCTCCAGTCTGAGTGTTTCCTCATCATGGCAACTGAGGAGGCCATATATTGACATGTCAGAATGTGCATGGGAAGTGGCATTACAATGACTGGCCACAGGGAGATACCGTTTTTTCTGGCGGACGAAGTGTAAGTGTTCTGGAAAGCAGTGCTGCCAAAAGGTCTCTGCCCAAAATGTCGACTGTTTTCTATAGATGCCTCCTGGCCCTGGCCCGCTGAGTTCCTCCAGCATTCTGAGCGTGTTGCAATGAATTAGTGTGATGACACCGACTGAACGGAGCCGAGATGCGGGTTGCGGTTGCTCCCTGGAGCAGATCGAATTGTGGACAGATACTGGATGTAATCTGTGTCACCGTGCACTGAGGCACAATAGGAAGCCTGGACCGAACAGCCCAGTAGAATCATCTGCTTGAATCAGCTTTTGTGTCATATACTTAATGTGCTGTGGAGCAGGGTGTGGAATTACATGCTGACTGATGTGAAGCTCAGGTTTATATGTATGTTATCAACTGAATCTCACTCACGGTGTGCTCACTTACTGTTTGCACCCACTAAGTTCAGGGACTCGGATTCGCTGGAACAGAAACAGAAGCTCAGCACCAAGTACACACAGAGACCGTACTGGGTGGGGAACGTTGTGGTGTTTCAATACGTCCCTCGTCAGGAGAGGATTTCCAGTGTTTATCCTGTTCAATATCGTCTTTAAAACTGTGAGGTATTACGGACTTGGATGCTCTTTTTTTGTGTGCATGTATTTAAGGGAAACAGACATGCATCTGGCAGTGATACTTAAAATAAAACTTGCTGTACTGAATTTCAGTGGGTGTTGATACAAATATCAAAGTCTGCAGTCCGTGGGCAGTTTAGTATTTACCTCCTGTACCTAACAAAGTAGCCACTGAGTGTATGTTCGTGTTTTTGGACAAGGCATCAAAGTTTACAGGGAGAAGGCCAGGAACTGGGATTGAGACAGAGATAAAAAAAAAGGATCAGCTATGAATGAACAGTGGAGCAGACTCGATGGGCCAGATGGCCTAATTATGATCCTATGTCTTAAGATCTTATGGTCTTCTGCAGCCATAGCCTGTTCACTTCCAAGTTCAAAATGTTATGTGATCAGTGATGCTTTTTCTGCACACTACTGTTGCAGTCAGTGATTATTATAGTCTTCAATCAGTCTGGCCATTCTCCTCTGGACTCGCTCATTAACACGGCGTTTTCCCGTACAGAACTACCAATCATTGGATGTTTCTTGTTTGTATTTCGCACCATTGCCTGTAAATCGAGACAGTTGTGGGTGACAATCCCCGAGATATCTACACTACACCGTCTGGAATCAACAATCATTCCACAGTCAAAGTCACCGAGACCACATTTCTTCCCCAATCTGATGTTTGTTTTGAGCAACAGCTGGACCTCTTGACCATTTCTGCATGTTTTTATTAACATGACTGAGCTGGTGTCACATGATATGTTGATAATGAGCTGGTGTACAGGTGCACTTTGTAAAATTGCCACTGTGTTTATTTCTGATTTAGAGAACCCACTCACCCCCAACTCTGTGTTATCATGAATGAGATCTGGATCTATTTATTGATTCCCCTGTTTCCCACTACTGGATGGCACAACTGAAAACAAAAAATTGGCGTAATGACAAGGGTGGGTTAACAGAAACATAGAAAATCTACAGCAAAATACAAGCCCTTCAGCCCACAAAGTTGTGCCGAACATGAACCTACCTTAGCAATTACTAGGCTTACCCATAACCCTCTATTTTTAAAGCTCCATGTACCTGTCCAAAAGTCTCCTAAAAGACCATATCACATCCCCCTCCACCACCATTGCCGGCTGCCCATTCTACACACTCATCACTCTCTGTGTGTAAATAAATAAATAAATAAATAAATCGTTAACAAAATGATAATTTATGCCTGACATCTCCTCTGTACATACTGCTTAAACTTGTGTCCTTTTGTGGCAACCATTTTAGCCCTTGGAAAAAACCTCTGACTATCCACACGATCAATGACTATCATCATCTTGTACACCTCTATCAGGTCACCTCTCATCCTCCATCGCTCAAAGGAGAAAAGGCCGAGTTCACTCAATCTCTTTTCACAAGATATGCTCCCCTATCCAGGTAAAATCCTTGTAAATCTCCTCTGCACCCTTTCTATGTCCTCCATGCAAAATATGACCCATCAACAACCACTCTTTGCCTTCTGTGGGCAAGCCAGTTCAGGATCGACAAAGCAATGTCCCCTTGGATCGGATGCCTACTTTCTTTCTCAATAACGCTTGCATGGCGTACCTTATCAAATGCCTTGCTGAAATCAATATACACTAAATCTATTGCTCTCCCTTCATCAATTTGTTTTGTCATTTAATCTCAAGTTAACATAAAATCCTGGAACCTATGCATACTAAACACAAAGAACAAACACATTTGAACATGGAACAGTGTCCCTCTGTCACCGGGTTACCAAACCAGCAGAAATGGAATGATACGTTGGAGTCTGGTGGTACTGTAACTAAGTAATAAAAACTGTAACTAAGTAACTGTAACTAAGTAACTAAGTAACTAAGTAACTAAGTAATAAAAAAACTAAGTAATATACAAATATACAACCAAACCAGCAGAAATGGAATGATACGTTGGAGTCTGGTGGTACTGTAACTAAGTAATAAAAACTGTAACTAAGTAACTGTAACTAAGTAACTAAGTAACTAAGTAACTAAGTAATAAAAAAACTAAGTAATATACAAATATACAAAACAGGTCAGCAATCAAATATACAGAATTTTGGAAATAGGAATCAAAAACAAGCTCTATCAAAGTCAAGGGGTAAAGAAATAGTCTTAAGTTGATGCAGTGTTCAGTTCTGTTCAGTTTAAGTCGAGGTAGTTGCTGTTGTGATGTTGGGGAGAGAGAGAGAGAGAGAGCAAGCGAGAGATGAGCAGCTGCAGAAAGCAGCTTTCTGTTGTTCTGTTGTACTGCTGTGGTCATTGATTATGACACATCCATTCTCGGCTAGACTGTTCTTCAGTGGAGAGCCTGTCACCCAGGCGAAGGTGGACACACACACACAAGCCCCCACCGGTCTGCCTTCTCCCACTGTGAGCCTCTGATTAATTCCCTCGAATCGATCCTCCGAACCCCCTCCTGCCTGTGGGTGGACAATACTCCTTGGTGTCCTGTGGTGTGTCTGCCTGTGTCTCAGCAGACTCACTTTTTTATCTCCCCCGCTGGGGTACCAGCCATCCATCAACTGACCATGTCCATCAAACTGGGCCATTCCTTGCTGTCTCAGCAAGAATGTTAATGAGCAAAGAAGAGTGTCCTTGTAGCAAAGGTAAATAATCAGTGAAGAAGCCATAACACTAAACTCTGTGTGTGTCTCTCTGTCATCTGTGTAGGATGCCTCTCCTCCCCTCTGTTCATTTCTCTCTCTCGTTAGCAGCATAGTTCATGGGGGGGTCTATTCTGGACCCCATCTCCATCTGCTTTTCTCATCACACCATAACACCTCTAACAGACAGGATATTGAGGCTGAAAAGAGCACCAGAACTGTTTTATTGGCGACACGCAGGGATCATGGAAATGGTAATGTGTAGCACATAGAAACTGAATTCACCTTGTTGGCCAGAAAGAATGACTATCTTCAAATCAGTGAATTCAAATGAATCAATGACAGTGGAAGCGGTCTTTGTTCTTGCCGTGTGCTTGGGGGATGGAGGCTGCCATTTTATGAAGGCACTCGATTCTCCATTTTGTGAGCTTGACATGCTGGACCTGATTAGTGTTTTAAAGAAGATACAAAGACTTCAGGTAATTTGCTGGACTGGAGGTCATTTCCAAATTAGGAGTTGTTTGTGAGGTGTTCTTTGGTTGGCTATAACATGCAGACTTGTGAATGCCTGAGGTGATTCAACTCATTGCTGACTGAGAACAAAGAGCCATGTGTCAGCAAATGTCCCTTGATGGGGAGAGGACAATAGATGGATGCTGCTTTGGACCAGAGCCAATGACCAGGTGTTCAAGGCCAGTCACATGACCTGTGGCCAATGACATGGGAATGCGACATTTGAATTGATAAGCAATGGATATAAAAGTGGATGCTTTGTGTGTGCCGGTGGCGGTAACTTCGAAGAATAACTATCGCAGACACAAGCAAGAAAAAGCCTGCATGAACACGTGGGGAGTGAATCGGAACCACGAGGAACAAGGAGCGCCTGGTCAGTGTAAATTCCTCCGCCCGGATAATGCCTTTGCTATTCTTTGACTATCCAGGAGAGTCAGGGGCACTTAGCAGTTGTGCGCACAAGGTATTTAATGTATGAATTCACGTATTTGTTAGTTTGAACAATAAGGGTAATTGTCAGTAAATACCGATCTCTCTGTGCCTCACTCAGAATCGTTGGGAGAGGTAGAAGCGGTATCTCTCTCTCTCCTCTCCTTTCCAACAACCTCGTCAGGGGAATTGTACTGTCATGCGATCAGGCTCAAGTGCTTTACAATTCAGGATTAACGTTGATCACTGAAGACGTAGAAGATGTGCTGTAGATCTGTTGTTTCAGTAGACAAGTTGGAGTAGATCCCTGTCACTGTTCAGACAGGAGCTGATATGCTTCAACACCAGCCTCTCAAAACACTTCAACTGTGGATGTAAGTGCCACTGGGCGATAGCCATTGAGGAATTTAACCACACTCTTCACGGGTACCGGTATGGTTTGAGCTTCAGTTCAGAGATACAAGGAGTTAGTGACCGTTAAGTTGCAGGAGGAGAGTAACTTGGTGACTGTCGGCAGAAGGAAGTGAAATGAGCAGCCAGTGCAGACAAGCCCCGTGGACGTGCCCCCAATAATAAGTATACCACTTTGAGTATACACCAAGTGAGAGGGATGACCTATCAGCTGGAAGCATAAACTCTATTGTCTCTGGCTCGGAAGAGAACAGAAGTGAAGAGGTCTACAGTGGGTATAAAAGATTCCATAGTCGGAGGAACAGAGAGGAGATTCTGGATGTATGTTGCCTCCCAGGTTACAGGGTCAGGGATGTCTCAGATCGGGTCCATGGCATTCTATAGGGGGTGGGTGAGCAGCCAGATGCCTTGGTGTATGACATGGGCAGGAAAAATGAAGGGGTTCCTGGGAGATAATACAGGAAGCTAGATAGAAAGCTGAGAAACAGGACCTACAGCATAGTAATCTCTGAATCGCCTGCTGTGCCACGTGCTAGCAAGAATAGAATGATGGTGGCTGAGGAACTGGTGCAGGAGGCAGAGGTTCAAATATATGGACGATTGGGATCTCGTCTGGGCAATGTATGACCTATACAAAAGGTATAAGTTACACCAAAATCCCAGGGGAACCAATATCCTTGCGGGCAGGTTTTCCAGAACGACTCGGGAGGGCTAATTTTGCAGAGGGATGGGAACTGGAGTTATAATGCTGAGAATGGGGTCGTTGGTTCACAAACAGAGGCAGTGTACAGTGCTAGAAAGGCGAAGCTGACGATAGGGCAAAACTGCAGTCAATGGAATGAGTTGCAACGTAAAAGGCAGACAAAATGGGAAATGGAGAGTACAGGACTGACAGTGTTACAGTTGGAGGCAAGCAGTATATGGAATAAGGTAGACGAACACAGCAAAGTTACAGATTGGCATGCATGACATTATGGGTGTCACTGAATCGTGGCTGAAAGAATATTACGGCTGGGAGTTTAACATCCAAAGATACACACTGTACCAAAAGGACAGGCAGGTCGGCAGAAAATGAAATCAAATCATTAGAAAGAAATGACATAGGGTAGGAAGGTCTTGAATCATTGTGGGTAGAGCTAGGAAACTGCAAGGGTACAACGACCCTGATGGGGATTATATACAGACACCCACACAGTAGTAATGACATGGTCTGAAAATTACAATGGGAGATAGAAAATGTATGTTAAAAGGACAACGTTACAATAGTCATGGGATAATTTAACATGGTAAAATTGGGTTGTTATGGTGTTTCAATACCCCACTTGTCATGATAGTATTTCTAGAGTTTCCACCAGTTCAATCTTGTCCAGAAAATTGCCTGGATTTACGGGAGCATGTTTTTTTTATTCCGTGTAATTTTGTGAGCAAAGTCGGTGTATATCTGGCAGTGATATTTAAAATAAAAAATCCTGCAGTAAATCTCACGGGCAGTTGTTAAAATTATGAATGTCTACATTCAGTGGGCAATTCTTACCTACTTCCAGTTAAGCACTTTACCATTTCATCTGATTTTATCCTTTTCCATAGTTATGTTGAAGCTAAGGGAATTGCTCCCCCCACCAAGAGGTCTGTCACCTGACCAGGTTCATTACCCAGAACTAGATCCAGTATAGCCTCTCTTCTCGTCGGCCAGTCCACATACAGTGTCAGGAATCCTTCTTGAACACACCTGACAAATTCAGCCCCATCTATCCCCCTTGCACTCAAGAGGTGCCAGTCAATATGAGGGAAGTTGAAATCACCCTTAACTACTACCCGGTATTTTTTGTGCCATTCTAAAATCTTCCTACTTATCTGCTATTTGGGGGCCTGTAGAATACTCCCTGCACAGTGACTGATCCCTTCCTATTTCTGTCTTCCACCCAGAATGACTCCGTGGACACTCCCTCTGCAGCGTCCTCCCTTTCTATAGCCGTGAAACTATCCCTGACCAGCAATGCGACTCCCCCCACCCCCACCTTTTCTACATCCCATCCTATTCCTTTTAAAACACATGAACCCCGGGACCTGCGTCATCCAATCCTGCCCTTCCTCCAACTAAATTTCAGTAACGGTCACAACATTGTAGTTCCACGTACTAATCAATGCTCAAAGTTCATCCTCCTTGTTCCTAATACTCCTAGCATCGAAATAGACATATTTCAACCCCTTTAACTGGCTACAATTATGTTTCGTCCCCTGCCTTTCCTTTCTCATCAACGCAGAGCTCTGAGCATCATGCCCTTGTCCTTCTACTTTAATCCCTGCACTCACATTCCGATTCCCACCCCACTGCCAAACTAGTTTAAACCCTCCCCAACAGCTCTGTCAAATCTGCCCACTAGGATATTGGTTCCCGTGGGATTCAAGTGCAACCTGTCCTTTTTGTGCAGGTCACACCCGCCCCAAAAGAGGTCCCAATGATCCAGAAATCTGATTCCCTGCTCCCTGCTCCATTCCCTCAGCCACGCATTTATCCTCCACCTCATTCTATTCCTATTCTTACTGTCACATGGCACGGGCAGTAATCCTGAGATTACTACCTTTGAGGTCCTGCTTTTCAACTTACTTCCTAACTCCCTGGAGTCTTCTTTCAGGACCTCTTCTCTTTTCCTACCTATGTCATTGGTACCAATATGTACCATGACCTCTGGCTGTTCTCCGGCCCACCGCAGTATATCTTGGACGCGATCAGAAATATCCCAGACCCTGGCATCTGGGAGGCAAACTACCATTGGAGTTCCTTTCCTGCGTCCAAATAAGTGCCTGTCTGACCCCATGACTAGAGTCCCCTATCGCTACTGCCTTCCTCTTCCTTTCCCTACCCTTCTGAGCCACAGGGCCAGACTCTGTGCCAGAGGCACAGCCACTGTCTCTTCCCCCAGGTAAGCTGTCCCCCCACCCCCCCAACAGTACTGAAACAGGAGTACTTATTGTCAAGGGGGACAACCACAGGGGTACTCTCTAGCACCTGACTCTTCCCTTTCCCTCTCCTGACTGTGACCCATTTCTCTGTCCCCTATGGCCCCGGAGTGACCACCTGTCTGTAACTCCTCTCTATCACTTCCTCACTCTCCCTGACTAGATGAACGTCATCAAGCTGCATCTCCAGTTCCCTAATATAGTCCCTTGGGAGATGCATCTCGATGCGCCGGGTGCAGATGTGGCTGTCCGGGACACCGGGAGACTCCAGGACCTCCCACAACTGACACCGACCATAGAAAACTGGCCTCACACACATACTACTTCCTTTTGCAATGAACAACTGCCTCACCTCGTCCTGTTACCACTGAGGCCCGTTGAGCCAAAGCACTTTCACTCTGTTGCCTCTATCTCCGCTGCCCACTGGATATTGCTGCCTTATTTTTAAACTGTTGAATAATTCCGGTATTTTGTTTATTTATTTTATATACGCTTTCATCAGCTTGCTCTTTTGAATGTATGGCGGGCTACATTGTGTTTAACAGCGTCATGTAACTCTGATAACAGCCATCAGAATATTCAAAGAAATCTGGACCGGAGATTAGGCAAAAATTATGTTCTTAACATCCCACTGGAGAAACTATAGTGCTTCAGGACAAAATGTTGCAAAGTTATGGGTGATTTTGCATTGTTCAGGGTGTCAGAGGGTTTCTATATAGCCCCAAAGCGTATATTGCCAGACAATGTTAAACTGAAAGGAGATGGTGGGAATCAGGTGAGACTGAGAAAACTGTATAACTCAGTGATCAGAGGCATAGATGTCCCACTGGTCAGCAGAAATGTTTCACCCCACACTGCTGTAACTGTTGTCCTTTACTCACCACAGCGCCACCAGTGGTAGGAGGACCAAGGCAGTGGCCACTGTCTGCTCAACCTGGCTTGCCATTCTGTTGACACATCACCCCCGGTCCAGGACACAAGATTGGTTCCTAGAAGGGAATTGTCTGCAATATAGCAAGTAGATACCCTGGAAAATCCTCGCTTAGTGTACAACCCATGGAGAGCGCAGAAATGGACATTGTGTGACTGTGGGTCGATGGCCGCAAGTAGATCAGGCCATGTCAAGTGTTCGGTGGATAGGCCCAAGATGTTTGGAAGAGTGCGACTCAGTTAAAAAAACAAATAGCGTTCTCATTTACACCTCAAATAATGTCTGAGCATCCTGTTAATTTTGTTTGTTAGAAAGCGGCAGAATCTGACCAGAACTGTCCTCAAAATGGATAACGGAGCGAGCAGTGGAGGAGTTCCAGTGACGTCAACATCAGGAAAGGACACGGGTATGCTAGCGGATTATTTTCATTTATAATTATTGTCTTGACTCCGTGTTTGGGTTTAATTTAATATCCATAATACACAAAGTATTTGTGAAGGGACTGGGTTGAGAGAGATGACAGGGAAG
Organism: Hypanus sabinus; assembly: GCF_030144855.1. NCBI lineage: Eukaryota > Metazoa > Chordata > Chondrichthyes > Myliobatiformes > Dasyatidae > Hypanus > Hypanus sabinus. The sequence goes on along the minus strand of NW_026781251.1, from coordinate 195,567 downwards.
GGGTATCAACGGAAGTTACACTCACCCCCCTCCCCTTCATAAACATTTACTTCTCTAACTTCCGTTAATGCCCCTCCTTCCGTTCGTAAACATTGACTTCTCTATCTTCCGTTATTGCCTCTTCTCCCCGTCATACCCCATCCCTTATTTATTCATTCATTCATTCATTCATTCGTTTATTTATTTATTATTTTCCCTTTTTTTTCTCTCTCCCACTTTTTTTCTCCCTCTGTCCCTCTCACTATAACTCCATGCCTGCTCTCCAACCTCTGGAATCCTGTCCCCCTTTCTTTCTCTCAAGGCTTCCCGTCCCATCATCCTCTCTCCTATCATTTCGGATCTTCTCTCTTCCCCCACTTTCAAATTTCTTACTATCTCTTCTTTCAGTTAGTCCTGACGAAGGGTCTCGCCCGGAAATGTCAACTGTACTTCTTCCTATAGATGCTGCCTGGCCTGTTGCGTTCACCAGCATTTTTGTGTGTGTTGCTTGAATTTCCAGCATCTGCAGATTTCCTTGTGTTTGCAGATATATTTCGGACTGTGTTTGGTGACCTGCCACACCACCTTTAGGTTCCAGAGAGAAAGCTGCTGCCCAATATGGGAGTGAGTAATTTCTTTAGTGCTCCTCATTTTCCTTCGCAGGTCCAAGCTCAGTGATCACAGAGCTCCTGGCGAGCTGGGACAATTCCCAGCTGCTGCAGTTGACGGACTTCTACCGGGACAGGCTGGAGCAGGCGATGGAAGGAGGGGTGTCCGGAGTGAGCCTGGCGTTAACGGCCGAGAATCAGTTCAGCGGAGAGGAACATCGGGTGAGTGAGAGGGAGAATGGGTTTGAATTTTCACACATCACAGGACCGATGGGTGTTGGAACTCTGATTCATCGGATATTATATTAGATAAAAGAACAATTGGAAAATAAATACTGTACATACAATTACAAAACGAAATGTGACTCTGAACCAGTGATAGAAAGAGGTGAAAATACGCGGCAGACTGGTGGGTATCCCCTCAATATTCAGAGTGAGTTGAGTTGTGTGAGTTTGAAGAATTAAATTAAAGTTTCATTTTGGGAAGAACGTGCAGCGTGATGGCAGGATGACAGTGAGAACTGGGACATCATCTGTGGGTGCCACAGGAGCTCCAGTGTGTTCTGTTCTGAGTGGAGATGATAGTGTTTCAATCTGTAACTGCGAACAGTGTGGATCGGGGAATACTGCCATGTTGAAATGTATAATCACTGAATAAACCTCCACTGGAAAAGGCAAAGGAAAGGCATCAGGTGTCAGCCGGTAATCCGCTGTCATGTTGGACACTGGCGGATTAAGGAGATGAATCACATCATATTTTCTGAAACTTCTCTGCAACTCACTCTGTTACTAAAGCCCTCCTGTTTTCTTTCTTCGTCTGTGATCGTTATTTTCTGATTTCTGTTTTACACCGTCAAATCCGGTGAGGAATTATTTATGGGTTTGGAGCCACGTCAATGAAGTGGTCACAGACCAGCCAGGATCTCATTGACTGGTGGACCAGGTTCACGGTGAATGTCCCTCCATGTGCTCTGCACTCAGAATGTCCAGTCCATGTCCAGACAGGATCAGCACCCGTCCGGGTGACTGCTCAGTGTGATCCCGTTACAGAGCACATCATTTACTTCTCATTCTCTGTGTGAATCTGTCAGTCCCCAATATGTTCACTGTTACTCTTCACAGAAAATCTCTGATCTCGCTGATAAGGGAGAGCGGGCGGACAGTTCTAAACTCCTCCTGAGCCTGGTGATGGAGAAAGGCTCCCGCGTCCGGAGGGTGATGTGGGAAACCTTTGTCAAAATGCGGATTGATGTTCCAAAGTTGGACAAAATACTGAAAGAAATACAGGAACATGGTGAGAGAGTATCAGAGATTAATTTAATTTTGGATTCAAATATTACATACTTAAAATTTGAGGAATTGAAACTTGTAAAATTATTTTAAATCTGAACAGGTTGTGTTCTGGTCCATCGACCCGTACCGGAGATTCCCAGGGAGCTGAAAGGTAAGTGAAGAAACCGCTGTTTCCACCGAAGGTTGATGTTGTGTAGGGCCATGTCGTTGTTGAGCCAGGAGGATTTGATCAGGTAAATGTTCCACCGTGTCACAGCACAGTGAGACACAGGGAAAAATGTTTGCTGGAGGGAGCGTTTTCACAGGACATTATGAGGAAGCACGCAGAGAGTTGGAGGCTTTGCTGAAAGGGATCACTCCTCTCTGGGTCCTGCAAAGACAGGTCCCCCTTTCGGGGTCAGAATGGAGAAGAGGGCAATCTGAGGAGTGAAACTATGGGAAATTTCTCACTCCAAAAAATGAAATATTATCCCTACAACCACCCAACCCAACACCCTCTTCCTAAATCACATTTCTAAACTCCCTCAGATACTACAGGTTATCATTTTTTAGAATCCGGAGTCCATTGAAGTTCTCATCACAGAATAAGCATGACAACGTCCATTTAATGAGAAAAGCAGGTAACACCCCAACTAGTCTGTTTAATCCCAGAGCAGCATATGAACCCCATTCTCTCCACATTTGCAACCCCTTGGTGCAAACAATGCTAAAATTATCCAGCTCAATTTCCCACTCAATAATCCTGGAATTCCACCAGGAAACAATGATAGTGAGGGGGAGATCAGAGACAAAATCCTCTGCTGAAATTCATGTGGGCCTGTGTTGTGTGGATACTGTGGAAGGGTAAGAGATGGGAATTAGGACAGAGAAACCGAGGGTTGTGGGATTGCAGTAAAAAGGTGGAAAGGTCTGAAAATATCTATAAATAATATTCCAATTAATTAAATTGTGACCGTCTGGATAGGAAATTCACTACATCCGTTAGCACATTGTGTCACCGAAAATGCGACTGGAATCTCTTTGCCTCAAGAGACTGTGAGGCTTCATCATCGCGGGCTGAGTTGGACCACTCAGCTGCACATTCAACAGAGGAGAGGGCGAAGGAAAGACAGATATCGTAAAGATTGTTAATCTTACAGTAGCCCATGCTTTAACTGATTACTCGAAGCCCTTGAACAGAAATATATGGCCACAATGTTCATTCAGCCTGTCTCATTTCCAAGAACAAATTCCAAGAACGTTAATTTTCAAATGGTAACAGAGAATGTTTTCAAGCTGTTCACGCCTCTGTTGTCTGTTATTGCTTTCACCACTGACAGGGTCCTGACACACTGTGAGATCCCAGACACACCTGGCAGTGTCCTGGCACACAGTGAGACCCCACACAACCCTGACAGTGTTCTGACACATGCTGAGCCTCCACACATGGCTGACAGAATACTGATACACTGTGAGACACCACACACTCCTGACAGAGTCCTGAAAACTGTGAGACACCACACACACTGGGCAGGGTCCTGACACACTGTGAGACCCCACATATCCAGTCATGTTCCTGACACACTGTGAGACCCCACACACCCCTAACAGGGTCCTGACACACTGTGAGACCCCACACACCCCTGACAGGGTCCTGACACACTAAGAGACCCCACACACCCCTGACAGGGTCCTGACACACTAAGAGACCCCACACACCCCTGACAGGGTCCTGACACACTGTGAGACCTCACAAACCCCTGGCAGGGTCCTGACACACTAAGAGACCCCACACACCCCTTTCACGCTGTGAGAATCCACACATCCCGACAGTATGCTGTCACACTGTGAGAGCCCCATACAGAGTCCAGGCACATTGCGAGACCCCACACACCCATGAAAGGGTTCGAACACATTTTGAGATCCCGCACACCCAAACCAGTCACCCACAGTGCATGTGCTGATCAGCAAATCTGCCTCTGCATTTTGAATCAGTGATGCTAGGAGGGGGAAGCTGTGATTCCCTGACCTGTTCCTTTCCCACTACCCTCTTTGCTATGTCTATACACCACATCAACACAGGGGATTAAAAGTTTCTTCCACAGGAACAATGCTATCTGTGGCAGTAGTGGGATGTTGTCCAGTACGGGACAGTCAGGGGTCAGTAAACTACCAGGGAAATAGTCACTTTCACAGCACAGTTAATGTGGAAATGTGATGATCTGGTGTTTATCTAGACCAGGCCTCTCTGTCCAGTCAGAGGTCTTTTCATCAAATTTACTTTACTGCACGAACATCCATTGATGAATCCAATTAATGCATTAGCTTTGAGCTAACTCATCTGTGTTTAAATACTGATTTCTGAGTTGAGGCATCTAACCGTTTGTCCACTGTCTGTTCCCATGGAAGATGTTCAACAGAAACACAAGGAGACTCTGCGGGCACAAACTGGAACACTGAGAGTGAACACGATCCTGATGAGGGAGAAGGTGAAGGTTTTCCAGCTGGTTGATCGATACGCTGAGCTCACGGTCATTTCTACTGTTCGAGATCGGAGACTGGTGGAACATGAGCTGCTGGCAAGAGGCAGAGACCACGAGGAGTGGAGAGAGAAACATCTCCGCAGAAAGCTGGAAAAAATCCGGACTGATCAGTTGTTCCAGAGCAGTTTTTCCCAGAGTAAATCCAAATCTGGGAGTTCAGCAGCAATGGCTGGAGTCCCGGGGATTGGGAAAACAACAATGTTACAAAAGATTGTTTATGACTGGGCCACGGGGAAAATATACCAACAATTCCAGTTTGTCTTCAGTTTCAAATTCCGGGATTTAAACAACATTAACTGCAGAATAAACCTGAAGGAACTGATTCTGGATCAATATCCTTACTTTGGGAATATCCTGAGAGAGGTCTGGAAGAACCCAGAGGGATTGCTGTTTATATTCGATGGTTTGGATGAATTCAATGACAAAATTGTTTTTACTGACAGTCGGGGAGACACAGAACCACGGTCCACATGCACAGATCCTGAGTTCAAGTGCAAGGTGTCTGACATTGTGTATAGTTTAATCCAGGGTAAGCTGCTCCCAGGGTGTTCAGTACTGGTGAGATCAGTGTCTGGGCTGAAATCTTGGGATTTGTTGGTGAGGAACGGAAAGAATATTTCATCAGGCATTTTGATGATCAGACGGTGGCGGCAGCTGTTTTCAAACACGTGAAGGAGAACGAGATCCTGTACACCATGAGCTACAACCCCTCCTACTGCTGGATCCTCGCTCTGGCACTGGGCCCCTTCTTCACACAAAGAGTCAGGGACCCACAGAGTGTTCCCAAGACCATCACCCAACTGTACTCCTACTATATTTACAACATCCTGAAAAACCACGGCCGTGAGATTGAGAACCCCTGTGATGTGTTACTCAGGGTTGGTCAGATGGCCTTCAGAGGAGTGTCCGAGAGGAAGATTGTGTTTACAGATGGAGATTTGATCAAGTACAATCTGCAGCCTTCCCAGTTCCTGTCCGGGTTCCTGATGGAGCTTTTGGAGAGAGAAGATTCTGCCCGGAGCATGGTGTACACATTCCCACACCTCACCATCCAAGAGTTTGTAGCTGCAGTCGCACAATTCTTGATTTCAGATGGCAGAGATATTATGAAACTCCTCACTGAAACTCACAACACGACAGATGGGCGATTTGAGGTATTTCTCCGTTTTGTTGCTGGTCTCTCCAACCCAATGACAGCTCGGGGCCTGGAGGAGTTTCTGGGTCCATTTCCCAATGAAACAACCTGCCGGGTGATTGACTGGGTGAAGGAGGAGGTTAAACGCCGGAGTGTAAACACAAAGAGTGAAGCTGGTAAAAGGAGCCTCCTGAACACGTTGCACTACCTGTTTGAATCTCAGAATTGTGGACTGGCTCAGGCTGCACTGGGATCTGTGGAAACACTTTCATTCAGTGGAATGACACTGACCCCGATTGACTGCGCGGTCCTGTCTCATGTCATCGGACACTGTAATACAATAAAACACCTCGACCTGGGGAACTGCCACATTCAGTGTGAAGGAATCCAGCGGCTGGGACCCGGGCTGCACAAGTGCCAGGAGTTGAGGTAACTTGATTTATCTCTCACTCTGAACTGTGAAACTGTTCCATTGTGTTGTTTCAATGTAAAGGGATTTGCTTAAAACTGCAGTAATTCAGATTGTGAAGAATTGTGACAAATGCCCAGGGGATCGGTCAGTAATTGCCCAGGGGATGGGAGGGTTCTGTGGTTCCTTGTGAAGGGATGTTGGAGACTTCTTCAGATCAGTGAACATCGGCCATTGGCTTAAAGGTAGTAAATCACAGGAATGGTCGTGTTTCTTGCTGCCTGTGACACGTCCATTGACAATGTTCCTTCTCACTGTTACTGACACCCAGACCGACACTGACTGCAGCAGGTGGGTCAGAGATTCACACCCCCTTCCCGGTGAGGGACAAGAGACCGTCAGCAGACTGTCCCAGTGAGAAGGAAAGAAATACCGTTGTGAGATTGTCCTCCCCTGGTCTTCACCGTGTGTGACTATCACCATCAGTCCACCTGTGTGACTGTGCTCACTACCAGCTACGCAGACCCCATGGGCGCATCTCCTCTCCCGATTGTGGGTCTCAGTTCAGACCCACCCATCTCTTGCAATCTATTTCTGGATCTTCTTATCCTATTGGATTATCTTTTCCCTTTGGTATAGTGCTGTGGGACTTCTCATCCTCATTCCCCTTCCTCCTGCAGAGTCTGTCTTCCCATCCCTTTTCCTCAGGTGGGGACTCTTCCACCGTCTCCTATCAACATTTCCATATTCACAACTCTTCCTCACTGTGGGACTATCTCCCATCCTTCATCTCTGCCCCTCCCGATCCTCTCACATCAGGAACACTTTTCTAACCATCAGGGAAAGAGACAGAATATGTGCAAACTAAATTACTGACATTCGGTGAATACGCTGGAGCTGGACAGTGAGGGACATTGACAGTGATGGGAACCTCAATCAGTGATGTACTGAAGGGTTTAATGTTTCCTGAAATATCCGAGTGAGAGAAATTCCCTCAGACCCATGGTTTGAATTACTTTGTTCATCAATCTGTCTGTTTGTGTTTAGACTTGGGGAGAATGAACTCGGAGATTCGGGAGTGAAATTGGTGTCTGTGGCTCTGAGGAACCCGGAGTGTAAAATACAGATACTGTGGTAAGTACCAGACTGTGGGAGATTGTGTTTACAGTCACTGGGTGTCTGACACTGAACATTAATGTGATCAGTAATTGTGTTACTGATAAACACTGGGGATTTGTACCGTCTCCTGTCTCTCTGTGTCCTTCACCCTCACTCTCTCTCATCTCCAGGCTGTGGGATGTCGGCCTCACAGATTCTGGCGTCGAGGATTTCGCCTCCGCTCTCAGTACAAACCCATCACTGACGGAGCTGGACATGAGTGAGAATAAACTGGGAGATTCAGGAGTGAAACTGGTGTCTGCGGCTCTGAGGAACCCGGAGTGTAAAATACAGAAACTGGGGTAAGTAGCAGACTGTGGGAGATTGTGTTTACAGTCACTGGGTGTGGGACACTGAACATTAATGCGAACAATAATTGTGTTACTAATAAACACTGGAGATTTGTACCGTCTCCTGTCTCTCTGCGTCCTTCACCCTCACTTTCTCTCATCACCAGGCTGATCGATGTCGGTCTCACAGATTCTGGTGCCAATGATCTCGCCTCCACTCTCAGTACAAACCCATCACTGACGGAGCTGAACCTGAGTGGTAATAAACTGGGAGATTCAGGAGTGAAACTGGTGTCTGCAGCTCTGAGGAACCCGGAGTGTAAAATACAGAGACTGTGGTAAGTACCAGACTGTGGGAGATTGTGTTTACAGTCACTGGGTGTCTGACACTGAACATTAATGTGATCAGTAATTGTGTTACTGATAAACACTGGGGAATTGTACCGTCTCCTGTCTCTCTGTGTCCTTCACCCTCACTTTCTCTCATCACCAGGCTGATCGATGTCGGTCTCACAGATTCTGGCGTCGAGGATCTAGCCTCCGCTCTGAGTACGAACACATCACTGATGGAGCTGGACATGAGTGAGAATGAACTGGGAGATGCAGGAGTGAAAATTGTGTCTGCGGCTCTGAGGAACCCGGAGTGTAAAATACAGAAACTGCGGTAAGTACCAGACTGTGGGAGATTGTGTTTACAGTCACTGGGTGTCTGACACTGAACATTAATGTGATCAGTAATTGTGTTACTGATAAACACTGGGGATTTGTACCGTCTCCTGTCTCTCTGTGTCCTTCACCCTCACTCTCTCTAATCTCCAGACTGTGGGAGATTGTGTTTACAGTCACTGGGTATCTGACACTGAACATTAATGTGATCAGTAGAAACAAAGAAAACCTACAGTGCAATTCAGGCCCTTCAGCCCACAAAGCTGTGCTGAACATGTCCCAACCTTTGAACTAACTAGGCTTTCCTCACAGCCCTCTATTTTTCTAAGCTCCATGTAGCCATCCAGGAGTCTCTTCAAGATCCTGCCGTATCTGCCTCCACCACTGCCACTGGCAGCACATTCCACACACTCAAAATCTCTACGTAAAAAACTTACCCCTGACATCTCCTCTGTAACTGCTTCCAAGCACATTTAAAACTCATGCAAGTCATCTTAGCCCGGGGAAAAAGCCGCAGACTACCCACACGATCTATGCCTCTCATCACCTTATACACCTCTATCGGGTCACCTCTCATCCTCCGTAACTCCAAGGAAAAAGCCCGAGTTCTCTCAACCTGTTCTCAGAAGGCATGCTCCCCAATCCAGGCAATGCTGACTATTCCTAATCATATTTTGCCTCTCCAGATGTTCATAAATCCTACCTCTCAGGATCTTCTCCATCAACCTACCAACCACTGAAGTAAGACTCACTAGCCTATAATTTCCTGGGCTCTCCCTACTCCTTTTCTTGAATAAGGGAACAATATCCATAACCCTCCAATCCTCCACAACCTCTCCTGTCCTCACTGATGATGCAAAGATCATTGCCAGAGGCACAGCAATCTCCTCCGTTGCTTCCCACAGTAGCCTGGGGTACATCTCTTCCAGTCCTGGTGACTTATCCAACATGATGCTTTCCAAAAGCTCCAGCTCATCCTCTTTCTTAATATCTACATTCTCAAGCTTTTCAGTCCACTGCAAGTCACCCCTACAATCGCCAAGATCCGTTTCCGTCATGAATATTGAAGCAAATGATTCTTTAAATACCTCCACTATTTCCTCTGGTTCCATTTGTAGTTTTTCATTGTCACACTTGATTGGTCCTGTTCTCTCACATCTTATCCTTTTGCTCTTCGCGTACTTGCAGAATGCCTTGGGGTTTTCAGTAATCCTGTCCGCCAAGGCCTTCTCGTGGCCCGTTCCAGCTCTCCTAATTTCATTCTTAAGCTCCTTCCTGCTTGACTTATAATCTTCCAGATTCATATCATTACCTAGTTTTTTGAACTTTTCGTAAGCCCTTCTTTTCTTCTTGACTAGATTTACAATAGCCTTTGTGCACCATGGGTCTTGTACCCGACCATCCTTTCCATACCTCATTGGAACGTACCGACTCAGAAAGCCACGCTAATATCCCCTGAACATTTTCTACATTTCTCGGTACATTTCCCTGAGAACATCTGTTTCCAAATTATGCTTACAAGTTCCAACCTGATAGCCTCATAGTTCCCCTTACTCCAATTAAAGGTTTCCCTATCTTGCCTGATCCTATCCCTCTCCAATGCTATGGTAAAACAGATAGAATTGTGATCACTATCTCCAAAATGCTATCCCTGTGAGAGACCTGACAGCTGGCCAGGTTCATTTCCCAATACCAGATCAACTGCAGCCTCTCTTCTTGTAGGTTTATCTACATATTGTGTCAGGAAACCTTCCTGAACACACCTAACAAACTCCACCCCATCTAAATCCCTCACTCTAGGGAGATGTCAATCAGTATTTGGGAAATTAAAATCTCACACTTCAACAACCCTGTTATTATTACTCCTTTCCAGAATCTGTCTCCCTATCTGCTGCACGATGTCCCTGTTTCTATTGGGTGGTCTATACAAAACACCCAGTAGAGTTATTGACCCCTTCCTGTTCCTAACTTCCAACCACACAGACTCTGAAGGCCATCCCTCCATGACTTCCTCCTTCTCTACAGTCATGACACTATCTCTGATCCACAGTGTCACAACCCCACCTCTTTTGCTTCCTTCCCTGTCCATCCTGAAACATCTAAAACCCCGCTCCTGAAGTAACCATTCCTGCCCCTGCACCATCCATGTCTCTGTAATGGTCATAACATCATATCTCCAAGTGCTGATCCATGCTCTAAGCTCACCTGCTTTGTTCATAATACTCATCACATTAAAATAGACACACCTCAAACCATTGGACTGAGCGCGTCCATTCTATATTACCTGTCAATCCTCCCTTTCACATTGTCTCCAAATTCTCTCTATTTGTGAGCCAACCTCCCTTTCCTCCATCACATCAGTTTGGATCCTACCCCCCAGCAATTCTAGTTTAACTCTCCCCAGTAGCTTTAGCAAACCTCCCTGCCAGGATATTGGTCCCCCTGGTAATCAATTGCAACCTGTCCTTTTTGTACAGATCACACTAGCTCCAAAAGAGGTCCCATTGATCCAGAAATCTGAATCCCTGCCTCCTGATCCAATCCCTCAGCCACGCGTTTATCCTCAACCTCACTCTATTTCCATTCTCACTGCCACATGGCACAGGCAGTAATCCCAAGATTACTTCCTTTACGATCCTGCTTCTCAATTTACTTCCGAACATCCTGTAGTCTGTTTTCAGGAATTCTTCCCTTTTCCTTTACCAATATGTACCACGACCTCTGGCTGTTCTCCCTCCCACTCCAGGATATCTTGGACACGATCTGAAACATCCCAGACTCTGGCACCTGGGAGGCAAACTACTATATGCGGTTCTTTCCTGCGTTCACAGAATCACCTATCTGAACCCCTAACTATAGAGTTCCCTATCACTGCTGCCATCCTCTTCCCCCAGGGAGGCCGTCCCCCACCTCCAGCAGTACTCAAACAGGAGCACATTGTCAAGGGGGACAGCCACTCTCTAGTACCTCTCTAGGTACTCCCTAGTACCTGCCTCATGCCCTTCACTCACCTGACTGTGACCCACTTCTTCAGTCTCCCGTGGCCCCGGTGTGACCACCTGCCTGTAACTCCTCTCTATCACCTCCTCGCTCTCCCTGACCAGACGAAGGTCATCGAGCTGCATCTCCAGTTCCCTAACTCGGTCCCTGAGGAGCTGCAGCTCGACACACCGGGTGCAGATGTTGCCGTCCGGGAGGCCGGGAGTATCCAACATCTCCCACATCTGACACTGAGCACAGAAAAGCAGCCTCACATACATACTCTCTGTCTGTACTGTAAACAGATAACCTACCTCGCCTCGACCCTTTATCGCTGAAGCCCTGTTGAGCCAAAGCCTTCCTACTCTGTCTCCCCTTCCTCTGACTCTCGCTCTGTAAATCTGTCTTCCTTTTAAACTCTTCTCGCTGTTCTCACTGGCCGACTTGCGCAGTCGTGCTGAAGAAAAGAAATTAGTAATGGAGTAACTGATGAACATGGGATTTCTACCGTCTCCTGTCTCTCTGTGTCCTTCACCCTCACTCTCTCTCATCTCCAGGCTGACCCGTGTCAGTCTCACAGATTCTGGTGCCGAGGATCTCGTCTCCGCTCTCAGTGCAAACCCATCACTGACGGAACTGAACCTGAGTGGTAATGAACTGGGAGATTCAGGAGTGAAACTGGTGTCTGCGGCTCTGAGGAACCCGGAGTGTAAAATACAGAAACTGTGGTAAGTACCAGACTGTGGGAGATTGTGTTTACAGTCACTGGGTGTCTGACACTGAACATTAATGTGATCAGTAATTGTGTTACTGATAAACACTGGGGATTTGTACTGTCTCCTGTCTCTCTGTGTCCTTCAACCTCACACTCTCTCATCTCCAGGCTTGACAAGGTTGGTCTCACAGATTCTGGTACCGAGGAACTCGTCTCCGCTCTCAGTACAAACCCATCACTGACGGTGCTGAACCTGGGATTAAACTCGCTCACAGACCGATCTGTCCCCGCTCTCTACCGCCTCATACTGACCGTCCCGAATCTGGAGTGGATCTGGTGAGTGTTTGTGTTAATGTTCAATGTGATAAAATATCAGCAGATCTACGGGTTTTCTGGTGATATTTGTCTGTGTGTGTTGTTGAAACATTAACCCCAGTACCCTGTTACTGCCACTGTTGTGTAATCTGTTTATTTCATCTTTATTCTCCCATCTGTTTCAGCCTGGGGTCGAATCAGTTCAGTGAGATCGGGGGTAAGGAACTGAGATGTCTGCAGGGAGTCAGACCCGGACTGAGAGTGATCCTGTGACCATCTGAATGTGTGAACATCCCTGTCTGTGGGATGGTGGCATTTTGTCCGATTCTCCGCCCTCCCCTTTAATGCCCGTCATTACCTTTAATGTCCGTGCCAGATTTAATTCCCAATGGTTTTAACGGAACCGGCTCCAGTCTCGAGCTCGGTGACATCGGAAGCCGTCCCACAGTGACCTATTTCCGCCTCTTGTCTGGCGGCCACCTGTGTGGGTTCGAGACTGCCCCAGGAAATACAAAGACCGGATGAGCCCGAGGTCCAGTGCTCAGTCTGGGACATCGGTGTCCTGGGGTGGAATTATCCAAGGTGACAATCCTTTTGCTCCCTTTGCTGAGGACGGTGCATATGACAGCCTGGCCAATATAATGATGTTAAATTGACAAATCCCTCGGCAGTGACCCTGGATCTACAGCGATCCCGGACACGGCCCGGAAGTGTGATTTTATAATCATCGGTTCCCCGATGCAGAGTGACGGTGAGAAACGGGACTGATTATTCAACCGGTCACTCGTTGTCGCCGGTCAGTTAATTGTGTGTGACTGTGACTGAGTCGGGAGCAGCTTATTTATTCCCGCACGTCAGCAGTTCACACATTGTTTAATTTACATTTGTCATGATGAAATCAATAAACCGCTGTAGCTTCCTGTCCTGGTGCCGGACTCGAGTTTTATTTGAGGTTTCTGTTGCCCCCTGCACCCTGTGCACTGCAACAGTGGGTCGGAGCTCCTCACACTGACACAGTAGCGTCTCAGCTCCAGGCTGAGAGAGCTCGGACTGGCAGAGTCTGGGAACCCAGGATCACAGCTCCACCCAACCCACATCGTGGCTAACTGCCCCGCATCAGATAAAATCGACTATAATAGAGGTGTGTCCATGAAGTCCCAAGTACAAGACGGATGGGGGATTAAATACCAGCGTTAACGGCGGAGTGAAGTCCCTCCACACTGTCCCATCACCCACTCCTGGTGTCAGACACAGAGTGAATCTCCCTCCGCACCATCCCATCACTCACTCCTGGGTTCAGACACAGAGTGAATCTCCCTCCACACCGTCCCATCACTCACTCCCGGGGTCAGACACAGAGTGAATCCCCCTCCACACTGTCCCATCACCTAGTCCTTGTCTCAGACATGGTGTGAATCTCCCTCCACACCGTCCCATCACACACCCCCGGGGTCAGACACTGTGTGAATCTCCCTCCACACCGTCCCATCACACACTCTCGGGGTCAGACACAGAGTGAATCTCCCTCCACACCATCCCATCACACACTCTCGGGGTCAGACACAGAGTGAATCTCCCTCCACACTGTCCCATCACACACTCCCGGGGTGAGACGAGGAGAAAATCTCCCTCCACACTGTCTCATCACATACTCCTGGGGTCAGACACAGAGTGAATTTGCCTCCCTCTGCGCTGTCCATTTCGCCCTCTCCTGTTCTGTGGTGTGAGATTGTTTTTGAAATCAAGATATACTTTATTCAAAAATAAAATTATTTACAACAAACCATTTGATGACACTGTCCTTTACAGATGTTCCCATTAACAGATGTTTCAATACGTTTCTACACTTTCAGCCACTCATGGTTCATCTTTACACACCTTTGTTGATGGGTGAACTCCCCACCACCTAATCCCACACACTCCAGCTGAAGAAGAGCCCTAAACCATGGTCCTTCCCCACTGGGCCCTTGCGGTGGCTGCACCAAGTATCCGCGCGTCCCTCAGCACGTACTCCTGCAACCGAGAAGGTGCCAGTCGGCAGCATTCCCCCACGGTCATCTCCGTGTGCCGGAAGACCATCAGGTTTCGGGCCGACCGAAGAGCGTCCTTCACCGAGTTGATGATCTGCCAGCCGCACCAGATGTTGGTCTCCTTGTGCGTCCCCGGGAACAGCCCGTAGATCACGCAGCTGCTGGGGATGTATCTCGACACCGTCCCTTCCACCCATCTCCACGTACCCTCAGTGTGCAAAGAGGTGGGTCACCGACTCTTCCTCACTGCAGTCCTCCAGTGGGCAGCAGGGTGCGGAGATGACGTCCCGGGCGTACAGGAGGGATCGGACTGGGAGGGCCCCTCTCACCACCAGCCAGGCGAGGTCTTGCTGCCTGTTGGTGAGGTCTGGCTATGAGACATTTTGCCAAATGAACTGGATGGTCAGCTCAGGGAACCACCCAACTGTGTCGGTCAAGTCCTCCTGCAGGACATTATGTGCTGACCACTGCCTGATGGCCCTGTGGTCAAAGGCGTTGACCTGCAAAAACTTTTCTACGAAGGACAGGTATGGTGGCAACGACCAGCTGACTGGGGCGTTGCGCGGGTAAGGGACCAGACCCATCCTAGGTAGCCAGGGGGACAGGTAGAACCTAGGCACAATGCGGTAGTTGGTGCCCACGTACCTGGGATCCACAAAAAACCTGATGCATCCACACACGAAACTGGCCATCAGCGTGAGGGCGACATTGGGAACGTTCTTGCCCCCATTGTCCAGGAACTTGTGCATGACTGCCCGTCTGACTCGCTTCATTCTCGATCCCCAGACGAATCTGAAGACGGTTCTGGTGATTTCCAAGCTGAAGGAGCGGGGCACTGGCCACACCAGCGCCAAGTGCAGCAGCCCTGAGAGCACCTCACACCTGATGACCAGGTTCTTGCCCGTTATCGGAAGGGAGCGTCCTCAGCACAGTCCCAGTTTCTGTTTCACCTTGGCAGTCCGCTCCTGCCAGTTCCTCGTGCACGCCTCGGCCCCTCCCCAACACCTTCACGTGATCAGGCCGGATGGTGAAGCGGACACTGGATCGGTCGGGTCAGTTGCCGAAGAGCATGGATTCATCCTTCGTGCGGTTGACCTTGGCCCCGACGCCAGCTCGAACTGTTCGCTGATCAGCCTGCGAACTGACCTCGGATCGGAGCAGAAGACGGTGACGTCGTCCATGTACAGGGAGGTTTTGACCTGTCCCCCTCCGCTGCCTGGCAGCGTCACCCCTCTTATGCCCTCATCCCTCCTGATGGCTTCGGCAAAGAGTTCTGTGCAGCACACGAACAGGATAGGGGAGAGAGGGCAGCCCTGCCTGACTCCAGACCTGATGGGGAAGCTGTCTGTTTCCCACCCGTTGACCTGGACTGCGCTACGGATGTCCGTGTGGAGCAGATTGCTCCAATTCTGGATTCCTTCCCCAAATCCCATTTTGGAGAGTACATCCGCCATGTACGTGTGCGATATCCTGTCGAAGGCTTTCTCCTGGTCCAAGCTGACCAGGCAGGCGTCCACTCCCCTGTCCTGCACGTAGTCGATGGTGTCCCTCAGCAGCACGAGGCTGTCTGAGATCTTACTGCCCGGTACTGCACAGGTTTGGTCCGGGTGGATCACCTGCTCCAGTGCAGACTTGACCATGTTGGGGGTAGCCTTGAACAGGATCTTGTAGTCCACAATCAGAAGTGAGATGGGACTCCAGTTTCTAATGTCTTCCCTCCCCCACTTCTGCTTGTAGATGAGGGCGATGACGCCCTTCCGCATGGATTCGGACATGCTGCCGGCCAGGAGCGTAGCGTTTTCACTTCCAGCGTGTCGGGGCCCATCCGGTTCCACAGAGCCGAATACAACTCGACCGGTAAGCCGTCGCTTCCGGGAGACTTACCCGACTCAAAGGAACGGACGGAGCCAGTCAGCCCGTCCAGGGTCAGTGGCTGCTCCAGACACTCCCGCTTGCCGTCGTCTAAGATCTGCATGATAGAGGTACTGTCCAGTCTGCCGGATGGTCCAGCCGGATCAATGGTGCAGTTGAAGTCTCCAGCCGGGACGTCACCAGCAGCGGTTTGAGCCGCTCGGTCCGCACGGGGGAGGCGCACACGGTGATCAGCCGGAGCGGAGTGTCCCGCTATTTGACGACTGCTACCAGACCGTCCCCGGCCACACCGACAAACCCCGGGTCCACCAACGCGACCACCTCCAGTAGTTGAGGAGGTGTGGCAGTTCGCACTCCTGGAGGAAGGTCACGTCGGCCTTTACCGAGTCCAAGTACTGGAGCGTGCTCTCCAGACTGCGCACATTGACAGATGCCAGTGAAATGTCCGCCATTTAAAGTTCTTTATTTCAGAAGCACACTGTCCTTACCCTCGCAGTCCTGAGCCTTCATGTCCACGGCCTTTGTGAAGTCCTTCACCTTCTGTGGGCTCAGGAACTACAGGTCATCCTCCCCTGGGTGTCGCAGTTCCTGTTCTGTGCGTGGGGGCTTGGTGTCTCCCAGGCCTGCAGCCCCTTCAGCCTGCGAGGCTCCATACGTAGCTCCGCTCCCGGGTTCCCGGAGCTCGGGGTCTCTGGTGGTCTCCGCCTCCTGTGCTTGTTCTTGGGGGTTGGCTAGCAGACTTTCCCCACCCTCTCTCTCCTCCTCTCCGCTGGCTTTGCCCGCCGCTTCGTCTTCTGGGGCTGCTGCTGGCCTCCCCCAACTCCTTCCTCGTCTGACGTGGACAGGTTATCGGAGGCTGCGTGGGTCCCTGCCCTTCTCTTCACGAGCTCCTACCGTTCCGCCCTCTGTCGCTTGGCCGGAGCTTTTTAGGCTTTCTTTCGTTTTCCCACAAAGCTGCAGCCTTCCTCCCCCTCGGCTTTCCCCTCCTCCATGGACTCCTCCTCCTTTTCCTGTGGAAGGGCCTGGAGGGTCTGCAATGGGGTGGGAGCCCTCGGGGTGGCTGCGCCTTCTCCTCTGCTGGCGTCTTCCCTCGCTTCGGGCGCCGCCTCTGCAGGGGTGGCGGGTACATCCGAACCTGCCGGGGCCCTTCCAGTGCCAGCACCTCCCCTGGTCGCCTGTGCATATGTGCCGGCAAGTTTCGAACAGGCCCTGTACAGTTGGTCGGTGTCTCCACAGAGGTTGCAGGATTTGCCCTGCGTGCAGTCCTTGGTGAGGTGGCGGTTTATTGCAGATTACCGCCCTGCACTGGGCTGACATGCCCCGTCTTGCCGCAGTTGCTGCCCGGCCGGCTACACCCTGGGATGCCCGGCGTAGACCAGGTAGCCTCGGTTCCCTCCGATGGCGAAGACCGACGGTGGGTGGACGACGCAGCCGTTAGAGTCGACCTTCAGCTTCACCTTCACCTGCCGTTTGCTTGTCCAGCACCCCAGGCTGTCTTTCACGTCCAGGAAAGCCCCTACGCTCTACACATACCGAGCGAGGAATGTGAGGACGTCGGCACGGTGGCGGTCCGTTCCTGCTGGGCGGCAGCAAAGAGCGGCTGTGCTTGCAGCAACGACAGCGGCTCCTCTCTCCCCTTCTCCTGGAACAGCTGGAGCAACTTCTGCCACCCTGCGGGTCATCGGAAGGTGACATCAAGGAACCCAGCCAAGTCCTGGATGCAGTAGATGTCGTCGATCGTGAAACCGCAACAGTCCATCAGGACCTTCTGGATGAAGGTCACTCTCGTAAATCACGACTTCTAGGGGTTACCACACAACATACCCAGTCAAGGGTTAACACAAGATATTCCAAAACCTTCTCCTATGGATTATACGAAGTGACAGCCACACACATTCGTTGTGGTTCCGTGTACCGATGATCAACCCACTCTTGTGGGCATAGGAGAGTTCCAAGCCTCAGCTGCGACTAACTGAAGCGATCAGCTTTTCCAGTCTCTCTCTCTCTCTTTAGACTGGCCGACTGCCTGTCTGCAGATCGCTCTCTCTCTTTCTCTCTATGGTTCAGCCCACAGTCAGCGCTGTCAGCCTGTGACAGACGTCATAGTCCCGCCTCCTCACGCCGGCGCTCTTAAAGAAACAGTCACAGTACGACCGCAGGCTCGTAACAGCCGCAACACAACTTCCCGACCTTTGAACTCAATGATTCAACTAATAAAGACAACCATGTCATTTGCCTTCTTAAACACCCGATCAATCTGTGCAGTCTCTTTCAGGGAGCGATGAACTTGGAGTCTAAGATCCCTCTGATCATCGACACTGTTCAGGGTTTTGCATTTAACAGGGTACTGTCTCATACAGTCGACCTACCGAGTTGCCAAGATGATCATCACGAATCAAATCTCACTGAGATTTCTCAGGTCCTGTTGAATTTATTACCAAGTGCACAAGTACGGGAACGTACAGGAACAGAGAAACACTGACTTGTGGCAGCATCACAGGCAAGTACATTCAGATAACACACGGAACACAAGTTATACGAATCTCTGTCAGTAAAAATCTATAAATATGCTTTATGTCTTTAACAATATATAAAATACATTGTGTCATGATCAATATTAAAATGTGCATTTTGTGTCAATAACAGTCTTGGAAATGTTGAATTTGCTCCCTGTCTCCATTCCTCCTGTAATCCACAACCAGCTCCTTTGTTTTTGTCACAATGAGGGAGAGGTTGTTTTCTTGACACCACTGTGTCGGGGTGATGACTTCTTCTCTGTCGGCTGCCTCATTATTATTTGAGATTAGGCCAGTCAGTGTAGTGCTGTCAGCAAATTTAGTTAGCAGATTGGAGCTGTGGGTGGCGACACAACTCATGGGTGCACAGAGTAAAGTAGGGGGCTTCCCCTCCCCCAACTCCACTCTTTCTGCCTCACCAGCAGACTGAGTCATCTCACATCTCGCTGCCTCCGCCAGGACGTTAACCTGTGAACAACTGTGGTCAGGGACTGATCTCTGGGGTACTCCAAACGCTACCTCCTTCCAGTCTGAAAACGACCCACTCATCCAGACACACACTAACGGCAGTTTATCGATCTCCAACGAAAAAGCCTAATCACCTACTCCCGATGTTCAATAACATTGCTGACTCTTGAGTTTACCTCCGTCAAATGCCGGGAGGGACATAATAATCAGAAAGTCTCTAGTCACAGCCGTGTAAATACAATGTGATCTCAGTAGGTGTGTGGCGCATGCGCAGAATACGAAGGAGACAGACAAACTGAGGCAAGTCACAGACTGATGAAGGGAGGAATGATCCATTTTGACAAAGAGAGGGAAGCCGAGAGCTCCTGATATTGTTCCTGATACCGGAACTGTGGCCAGTTAAAAGATGAAGCTTTGTTCCTTCAAAATGTTTTGAGTTCTGACAGTGTTTTTATCAGAAGGCACCATGAAGACTCAAATTATTTCAGTTAAACTCTTGTCCTTCACGCACTGACGTGCTTTGTAAACTTTTAACAGTGCAGGAAACTCGCTACAAGGAGAGCCCGAACACGTGTCCATGTCCGTGATCTGATTGGATACATCGCCATGACGTTCAGAGCACTGTGACGTCATTCACTGGCTCTTATTTTGGAAAGGATTCCGTCGGCCATCGCAGATACACCAACAGCTTCGCTCTGGGAAGCGGCCGTTCACCTGCTCCGTGTGTGCGAAGAGACTCATTCAGTTCACCCACCTTGTGATGCTCCGGTGAGTTCACAATAAATAGAGGCCACATTTCTGTCCGGAGTGAGCAAAGAGTTTCACTCAATCATCCCAGCTGCTGCAACGCCAGCAACTTCACATTGGGGAGGAAGTTCAAATCAGCTCTGTGTTAAATGTTTAACCATCTCGGTGACTGAAGGCAGCTGCAGGTTCATGAGGGACTGTTACTGTCAGATTCTGCAGTTCTTGCGGCTGCTCATCGCACCCAGGACTGAACCCTGGTCACTGAGCATTGGAGGAGTCTGTTCTGCTGATGTTAGCCTGTTGTTTAATATTGTGGATCTGTGAAAGATAAATCAATTCTGTATCAGGTCCCGTGTCTCAGGTACTTACTGTCTCTACCACACTCACAATGTACACTAGAAAGGCCACTCGGCCCATCTGGCTCCTGCAGTGTTTCTGTTCCATATCAGTATATCAAAATCTACCCCTGCCGTTCCTCTCTCACTCTCCCTGAGATGACAGGTTGCAACTAGTCACCACTCCGTGGGATAGGAGATTTCTCTTGAATTTCATAGAATCATAGAAATCTACGACACATTACAGACGCTTTGGCCCGCAATGTTATGCCGACTATGTAACTTACTCTAGAAATTGCTTAGAATTACCATACCGCCTAGTCCTCTATTTTCCTAAGCTCCATGTACCTATCTAAGAGTCTCTTAAAAGACACTATTGTATCCGCCTCTACCACCGTCGCTGGCAGTGCATTCCACACAAACACAACTCTTTGCTTAAAAATATTAGCTCTGACATCTCCCCTGTACCTACTTCCAAGCAGCTTAACCCTATTCCCCCTCGTGTTAGCCGTTTCAGCCTGGGAAAAAGCCTCTGACTATCCACAGGACCAATGCCTCTCATCATCTTATACTCCTGCATGAATTCCCTGCATGATTTTCTCCGGGCTGAACAAGACAATGAGCTCACTGTGGTTGTGACGTTGTCCAGGTCTCCGGACGAAGTTGGTTAAACTCCTTCTTTCCCGCTCTTTTCAACGTTTTGTGTCATTTTCACCAATTTTAAAGGACTGTGCCTCAGACAGCTGGGTTGTTGCAATTGTTACGTACCAGCAGCAACAGATAACTAATGGAGTCTGGTTTCGATGGTAAAAACACTCTCTTCATTAGAATATACTCCAAATCTAAAAGACTGAACGAAATAAACAGCAATTAACAGTGTAATGCGTATATCTAGCTCCTAAACTATCAAGCTGGGGAAACAATACTTAAAGTCTTCAGATGGCAAAGTGGAAAAGTTCAGTAATCCACGGAAAATGTGAGTGAGAGGAGAGATTTGTAAATCCACACGAACATGTAGAGAGAAGGCAATTACGAAGAATTCCACACACATTCCACGCTGGGTAAACGAAATAACAGTCGCCGAAGATCTTATCCGTCGATTCGTTACGAAATCCACTTAGAAATATCACCAGGTGACAGTGACAGGAATATCGTCTTCAAGTGATTACCACAGAACACCCCGATTCCAGGTAAGGGCCAACAAAAGTGATACCACAGACACTCCAACAAATCCACACAAGGATTATACGAAGTGACAGCCAGGCATCTGTTGTGCACTGCGTGCCGATGATCAACCCAATCTTTTGGGCACAGCAGTGACAAGCTGAAGTCTCTCTCACTCTCACTCTCTTCCTCTCCCTCTCTCCCTCACTCTCTCTCTCCCCCCTCCCTCTCCTCCCTCTCTCCCCTCCCCTCTGTCTCTCTGTCTCTGCTGCAGCGCGTTTGTGACGTCACAGCCGCGCCTCCCTCAGGCACTTAAAGCGACACTCACTCCGCTGTATCTGTCAGTTCACCAGCGCTTGAAAGCCGCCGATCCTTGAATGTGGAGGCGGAAATGCTGGAGAAGACAGCGCCCCACTCGCTACAAGGAAAGCCCGAGCACGTGTCCATGTCCGTGATCTGATTGGATACATCGCCATGACGTTCCGAGCACTGTGACGTCATTCACTGGCTCTCATTTTGGAAGGGATTCAGTCGGCCATCGCAGATACACCAACAGCTTCGCTCTGGGAAGTGGCCGTTCACCTGCTCCGTGTGTGCGAAGAGACTCATTCAGTTCACCCACCTTGTGATGCTCCGGTGAGTTCACAATAAATAGAGGCCACATTTCTGTCCGGAGTGAGCAAAGAGTTTTACTCAATCATCCCAGCTGCGGCAACACCAGCAACTTCACATCAGGGAGGAAGTTCAAATCAGCTCCGTGTTAAATGTTTCACCATCGCGGTGACTGAAGGCAGCTGCACGTTCATGTCAGATTCTGCAGTTCTTGCGGCTGCTCATCGCACCCAGGACAGAACATTGGACGAGTCTGTTCTGCTGATGTTAGCCTTAAACTAGACTGGCGTTTAATATTGTGGATCTGTGACAGATAAATCACTTCTGTATCAAATTCCGTTTCTCACTAGAGAAGTCCCTGCCGATGTTTCTGTTCCATATCAGAATATCAAAATCTACCCCGGCCATTCCCTTCTCACTCACCCTGAAATGACAGGTTGCAACTAGTCACTACTCTGTGGGAGGAAGGATTTCCACTGAATTTCATAGAATCATAGAAATCTGTAGCACATTACAAATACTTTTAGCCCACATGGTTGTGCCGACCATGCAACATTCTCTAGAAACTGCCTAGTATTACCATACCGCATAGCCACCCATTTTCCTAAGCTCCATGTACCTATCTAAGAGCCTCTTAAAAGGCCCTATCGTATCCGCCTCTCCTACCGTCGCTGGCAGTGCGTTCCACACACACACCGCTCTTTGCTTAAACAAAACTTAGCTCTGACATCTCCTCTGTACCTACTTCTAAGTAACTTAAACCTATTCCCCCGCGTGTTAGCCGTTTCAGCCCTGGGGATAGCCTCTGTCTATCCACACGACCAATACCTCTCATCATCTTATACACCTGCATGATTTCCCCCGGTTTGAACAAGACGATAAACCCACTGTGATTTTGACGTTCTCTCCCCTCTCTCCCCCTCCCTCCCCCTCCCTCCTTTCTCCCTTCCTCCCCTCCCACTCTCCCCTTCACCTCCTCCCCCACTAACCCCTCCTCCCCATACCACTCCCCTCCTCTCCTCCTCTCCCTCTCCCCTTCTCCTCTCCTCCCCTCCCTCTCTCCTCCCTTCCCCTCCCCTCCCCTCCCCTTCTCTCTTCTCTCTCCCTCCCTCCCTTGGTGTTTCACGTCACAGACCCACCTCACTCAGGCAATTAAAGGGACACTCAACAGTAAACGAACCTGCGGTCTCGTAACACAATGCACCTCTAAAGTCTGACAGCAGACTAGCGAGTGAATCTTCGATGATGTAGAGTCAGAAACCAAAGAGCTGCCAGATTGAGTCAGACTTTAGGGCTGCAAAGAGGAGGAAGAGGAATCAGACCAGCAGGATGTGGTTAAAAGTGAAAGATTAGAAGCATTTGGAAACTGGTTGATCGAAAAAAAAAAGGTGGTTAATTTCTGCAAAATTCTGGTGGAAATCAACAGTCAGGCAGCAAATGTGAAGAGGAATAAAAAGACAACGTTTACCCCGAGCCTCTTCAGCATGCCTAGCCTGTGTACGCCGCTGCTTAACTGCTGCTTGAACTACAGAGATCTTCCAGCATTTTGTGTGCGTGCGTCTCTGTATTCCCAGCAACTGCAGAATCTCCTGTGTTTTATAACTGCATTTTACTTTGGCATTAGATACACGTTGATATTGAGTATATTGCTTATGGAAACCGCTTTCTGCGTTAAAACAGCTGCAGATTTTTCTATACACACGGAAAAAATGAGGTACAGACATTGAACCGGGGCTTGCAGAAATGTTTAATGGCACCGTGATTACCCATAGGGCCATGCGTTATGAATTTCGCCGGCGCTGAAGCACCGATGAAATGCGCAGGCGTCAGGTTGAGGACGTCTTCGAGTATCACGCATGCGCGCAGTACACTGAAGGCCTTGAAAATGTCGGGTGCGGGTAAGAGCGATTCTCCGTGTTTTTCTCTGAAACACCGACTTCAGAACGATTCCTGTGAAATCCGGACATCACAGTCCGCAATTCCGGGACAGTCCTGCCCTCTTCCCTCTCTCTCAGCCCCACGATCCGTACACGGGCCCCGGGGAGCTTCCGGCTGATGAGGGAATGGGAACCGATGGATCTCTCAGACAGAGCTGAGCTCCAGCTATCTAAACGCAAGGATTAGGAACTCCGAGAAAGGGAACAAAATCTTTTACATCACCAACTGAGAAAATCACCTTTGTTCCAACTCCAATCACTAATAAGAGAAAATCTGAAGATGCTGGAAATCCAAGCAACACACCCAAAATGCTGGAGGAATTCAGCATTAGTACTCTTTTCCATGGATGCTGCCTGGCCTGCTCAGTTCCTCCAGTATTTTGTGTCTGTTGCTTGTTCTACCTCCTCTTGTTCTGGACTTTTCTACTGGTGAGAACATGTTTTGTCCCATTCTCTCTGGGTACTAAATGATATCAAGCAACTTTGCCCTGGGCAGCAAGTAGCTTTCACATCTCAAATGTGCCAGACTCCAGTGAGACAGAAAGACTTCTGCCCTTCCCTTCGTATTCATTGGCATTGCCATCACTGAGTTCACCACTGTCAGTCTTTGTCTGATGTGTGTATTGTGGCAATGCAAACGTTGCTGGAGAATTGGGGGAGGCTTCAGGGGAATATAGAAACTGAGTTCACCACTGTCAGTCATTGAGGGGGGGGTGAGGGTTCAGGGGAAATATTTATGTTGAATATAGAAACTGGTGATACTTGTGTGTATTCTGGAGTTGGAAAAGTTGCTGGAGAATTTGCAAGTGGGAAGAAGTGGCGTGATATTAGGAAATCCGAATTTTTAAAGCGTAACTTAGCAAGCAAACCACATATGGACAATATGCAAAAACTTTGGTGAGAAAATCCTTCATTACCCATTACAGGCCTGCTACATAGGTTGTGTGAGAGTGCAGATGAAGTGGATTGAACCCAGAGGAGATCAAAGTTCCTATTGACAGTGATTTGCTAGCTGTGAAAATGAATACCTCTCTATATAAAATTCACTGTGCACATCTTGGCACTGGGTAAAAAAATACACAGTGCAAGATTTATGTACACACTGGTTATTTCAAATTAGAGGGGGTATTGGAGGGAAGATGGGGAGACCTGTAGTGTCCCTGATGCCCTCACTCACAAGATGTGCATCCAGCTGCAGCTTGTAACCCTGCACTTTAAGGAGTTGGAACTTGAAACGCATATGGGAATTGATGGTCATTCCAGATACCAGCACTCTGCCCAGTCAGGAGATGATTTCTCTGTCCAACTTGGGAAGAACCTCACTGTAACAGTGTGATACCAGATCAAACCTTGGCAACTCAAGTAATCTCATCTGAAATGTTGTCCTACACCCATTGATGGATTTTGTAAATCTTTTACAGGTTAAAAACGGACAGGAATTTGTCTCCAGGAATCTCAAACACGACACGCCAGTTTTGTTGTCTCTGTCTAGATATTTAAGAAGTGGAGCAAGGGATCCTATCGACCATCCTTCCTGCTCAGACTGTGGGGAGGGATTCACTCGGTCATTTGACCAACTGGCAAGCCCGGCATTTTACACAGGAGAAAGGCCGTTCACCTGCTCAGACAGTGGGAATTGATTCACTTGGTCATTTCAACTGAAGGTACATCAGCAAGTTCACACTGGGCAAGGCCATTCATCTGTTCTGTGTGTGAGAGATTCTGCCGGGCATCCCACCTGTGGACACACCAGTCAGATGACACTGGGCAGTGGCTGGTCATCTGCTCAATTTCGGGGAAGGGATTCTCTCAGTCATCTGACCTAATGGCACACCAGCGTGTTCACACCAGGGGGCAGCCATTCACCTGCACAGTCTGCGGGAAGGGATTCACTCAGTCATCCCACCTACTGAGTCATCAGCGAGTTCACACTGGGGAGAGGCCATTCACCTGCTCAGAATGTGGGAAGAGATTCACTCAGTCATCCACCCTACAGAGTCACCAGCGAGTTCACACTGGGGAGAAGCCATTCACCTGCTCAGTCTGTGGGAAGGGATTCACTCAATCATCCAACCTACTGAGTCATCAGCGAGTTCACACTGGGGAGAAGCCATTCACCTGTTCAGTCTGTGGGAAAGGATTCACTCAGTCATCCAACCTACAGAGTCATCAGCGAGTTCACACTGGGGAGAAGCCGTTCACCTGCTCAGTCTGTGGGAAGGGATTCACTGATGCATCCCACCTACTGAGTCATCAGCGAGTTCACACTGGGGAGAGGCCATTCACCTGCTCAGTCTGTGGGAAGGGATTCACTCAGTCATCCCACCTGCAAAGTCATCAGCGAGTTCACACTGGGGAAAAGCCATTCACCTGCTCAGTCTGTGGGAAAGGATTCACTCAGTCATCCAAACTACTGGTCCACCAGCAATTTCACACTGGGGAGCGGCCATTCACCTGCTCACCGTGCGGGAAGGGATTCACTAGCTCATCTAAACTGAAGGTACATCAGAGAGTTCACACCGGGGAGAAGCCATTCACCTGCTCAGTCTGTGGGAAGGGATTCACTCAGTCATCCACCCTACAGAATCATCAGCGAGTTCACACTGGGGAGAGGCCATTCACCTGCTCAGAATGTGGGAAGCGATTCACTCAGTCATCCAGCCTACAGAATCATCAGCGAGTTCACACTGGGGAGAGGCCGTTCACCTGCTCAGAATGTGGGAAGGGATTCATACTGTCATTTTACCTACAGAGACACCAGCGAGTTCACACTGGGGAGAGGCCATTCACCTGCTCAGTCTGTGGGAAGGGATTCACTCAGTCATCCAACCTACTGGTACATCAGCGAGTTCACACTGGGGAGAAGCCATTCACCTGTTCAGTCTGTGGGAAGCGATTCACTCAGTCACACCATCTGCAGAATCATCAGCGAGTTCACACTGGGGCGAAGCCGTTCACCTGCTTAGACTGTGGGATAGGATTCACTCAGTCATCACAACTACTGGCACACCAGTCAGTTCACAATGGGAGGTAGCCGTTGTTATGAATCCCTGGGTTTCGTTTGCTGTGGACTGTCATTTTAAAAGAGAGAGAGAGAGATTAAGAAGGTGAATCAGCCTGACTTGCAGCTGGTTTACATCGTGTGCAGCTTGTTTAGTTTTAACCGAGGACATAGACACTCAGAGTCAGATGGAGACGGAGGAAAAATGGAAGGATCAAAACCAGGGAACTAGGGGCCAAGTGTCACCGTTTGGAACTTTCCTATGCCCACAAGGGTGGGTTAATTATCGATTTACCATACATCGAATGTGTGGTTGTCACCTTGTTTGATCCATAGGAGTGGATCGGATTTGGCGCATCCTGTGAAGACCACTTATGTGTTAACCCTTGCCGGCTGTGGTGTGGTTGTTCACTTGAAGACGACACACCTTGTGACAAGTCACTTTCAGTGATAATTTGTATGTGGATTTGGAGCGATGACAGATAAAATCTACAGTTACTGTTCTCTTGATTTACCACCAAAGAACCTGTGGAATTCTACATATTTGCGTTTTTTCGCCATTTACCCTGGATTACAAATCTCTCTCTCTCATCGCCTATACTGTAGTCGAACTGAACTTTCATACTTTACCATCTCAAGACTCTAAGCCTTGTTTCCCCCAAGCTCAATTGTTTGGGAGTTACATTTACACACAGTTATAAACTTAACATTGTTAACTTCTGTTTATCTTGTTTAAGTTGCAATATTACAAGTAGATTCTAATAAGGATAGATTTAGCATCAAAACCAGACTCCAGGTGTAGTCTATTGCTGCTGGTTTGTTTCTAAAGCATTATGGTTCATAACAAATTTGGGGCCTGCATCTGGGATATGAACAAATGTGGGGTCTATTGATCGATTAAATATCAATTTGATTGGGGAAATCCCTTTTGACTTATTTGTGTGTGGAAATCAGCAGCAATGGACATTTATAAATTTCTGGAATCGCCAACCCCTGAGGCATCAGGAAAAGCCAAAAAGAATGAATTACTGACTGTTGCTAATGGGTTGAATCTTAAGCAGGTAAGGGGGTGTGAAGGACCAGGGCAAGCATAAAACTGGGAAAGGAGGTAAAGGAAAACCAATAGGGATTTTATAAAATATAGGCATCCACCCCCTTTTTCAGAGACTGGGATCCCTGTTTCTACCGGTAATAATGTGCATTTCAATGTGTTCACTCAGCCCTCGATTCTCTAAATGAAAGGGTTATCCACATTTGATCTTTCTTTATATGATGACCCAACCATTTCAGGGATCATTCTATTGAAACTCCATTGCACTCTTTATAACAAATACTCTCTAACCACTTTGTTAATCCTCTGTGCAACAAAATGTGCATCTTCCGCAGCCCCATGTTGCCCCAACCACTCACCTCCTGAACCTTTCATTGGCCCCACTTGCACGTCAACCATCTGCCGGTGTTTTCCCCCTAATGTGAATCCCTCTGCTCACCACCACTGTGGGCTCAGACATTTCCGCAGATTTCCACCGGGACAAACATCCTGTCTGTCCCCTCTCACACCATTTTTTTTCCTTTCAATAAAATCGCTCCTCTCCCTCCCCAAGGAACTGGCATCAAACCGACAGGCCGAGCGGTCTCCTACCTCTCGACGACACATTAGCCTTCGGCCGCAGGAGACGCTTCACAAACGCCCCAACTTCCCTTGGAGGGAAATGGAACTAAATCAAAAAACGGACATTTACTCGACTGTGATGTGGAGTTTGAGGCTGGGGCGAGAGTCGAAATCAGCGGGGGTAACGCCCTCTGGACTTGTCCACCTCTGCGAACTGGTGGTAACAAGTGATTGACATCGCTTTGCACCAGAGGGAATAGAGCAGCCCCTGAATCCTCTGTTGACAGCTGTGGGGGAGGGCTGGTCACATGATTATTAGCCCAGCTATTAAACTGATAAAGCCCGAGCTCAGCAACACATGGATGACGTAAGACGCTGTGCACGTAAGGGCAGATCCCGGTGTGGGTCGCCCATGAGTGACGTCAGGCACGAGGGAGGTCTGTGCGACTTCACCTGTGGGGATGCACTCCCATTTAAATGCACCTTAATGTGCGTTTCTTATGATTTCAGAGGGATAACAACATTAATCACGGGTTTCATTACTGAATCCACTGTTGTGAGGTGTAAAGTCTCCTGTTATGTGTCCGGCTGGGCCTTGTTGGTTGGGGGCTATTGATCTATTAATTATCTATTTGATTGGGCATATCCCTTTTGATTTATTTGTGTGTGGAAATCAGCAGCAGTGGATATTGATAAATTTCTGTAGGTTGGATGACTGAGTGAATCCCTTCCCACGTACTTCCTCATCCAGGTCATCCACTCTTGGTCGTTCTGGAATCATTCTTTGACACTTCTCCGGACCCACTCCAATACGAACACATCTTTTGCTCAGATAATAAGTCGTAAGTACAGGTCGGAATCTGCTCACTATCCACCAACAGTGATCTGCACAATGTGTTGTAAAGCTATAGTATCGCATCCTTGCTCTTATATTGTTAACATTGCAGTTGTCATCCTTAATCAACTCAATCTGCAAGCAAATCTTTAGGGCCTCTTGCTCAAGGACTCACAAGCACTTATGCACCTCTAATTTTTTCAAGTTTCTCCCATCTACTTTTTTTCTATGCCAATTACTTCTACCAAATGTACATGACTTGCATACACTGTATTTCAACTGCTACTTTGCTGGCATTCTCCAGACCTATCGAAGTCCTTCTGCAGACTCCCGCTTTGCTCTAAACTATCTGTCCCAGACCTATCTTTGTATCAACCGCAATGTTCGTCACCAAGGTATCAATTCTGTCATCCATATCATTCACATTTAACATGAAACGATGCGGTCTCAATACTGATCCCTACAGAACAGCATGAGTTACCGACAGCAAATCAGAATTGCCCACATTATTCTGACTCTTTCTCCCTTGTCAGTACAAGTTTCTTTCCTGTAATTCCATGAGCTGTGATCCTGTTAAGCAGCCTCACGTGCAGCACCTTAGAAACATAGAAAACCTGCGGCACGTTACAGACCCTTTGGCTCACAAAGCGATGCCGAACATGTCCTTGCTCTAGAAATGCCAAGGGTTACCGACAGCTCTCTGTTTTTCTAAGCTCTGTGTACCTATCCAGGAGTCCCTTAAAAGACCCACAGGATGGTGACTGTTTGGAACCCATCCCACAGGGAGAGCAAGAGGTGAACAACAGGGGAGGATTTGAAAGGACTGTCCTGGAACAGAATCACAGGCAGGGTCCAGCCGGCCTGAGTTGACCCTCTGCTATGCACTATGTGTGTCATAAATTCACTGCGTACCGGAGACAGAGTTTAAAATAGAACTGATTTATTTGTCTCAGAACCAGAATATTAAACTCCAGTCCCATTAAAGGTGAATGTGCAGCAGAAGAAACTCCTCCCATGCCCAGTGACCAGGGTGCAGAACTGGGTGTGGTGAGCAGCAGCAATAGTTGCAGAGTTCAGCACTTAGTCACTCTCGAAATTGCATTCAGCAACGGTGATGGACATATATCCAGCATACAGCTTATTGAAACTTTCTCCCCAGTGTGAACCGGGTAATCTGTCACAAGTATAACAATGTTTAGAAAACAGGGATTTGGAGTGTGGGTCTATCCAATGAGAGAAATGTTCCTTCTTGTGAGTCTGGAAGAGAGATTTTCATGGTCTTTTGCTGGGGAGAGATGAGATGATGCGAATGGAGAGAGTGGGCTCTGTTTCTTTTTTTTTGTTTTCTTTACTAACCCTATAGTCAAAGTAAGAATTATAAATCTCAATTGTTTAATCACATATTGTGTACCGTTGTTATTTCGGGGTACAGTACTGATTTGTAACAGGTGACACATCACGCAGTATCCACCCAAATGACATTTCTTAAGTTTGGCCGGGCTGGGGCCGGGGGCAAATTAAGCTATATCAAGCTGCTAGCTAAAATGAGAGTTACATAAGCTTAGATTACTTAGTGAATCACTTCCCACATTCACCGCAGGTGAACGGCCACTCCCTAGTGTGAACTCGCTGATGCACATTTTGGTTGATTTGGCTGAGAGAAACTTTTCCCAAAGACTGACCAGTTGATCGGCCTCTACTCAGTGTGAACTCGCTGGTGTCTCTGTAGTTGAGGTGACCGAGTGAATCCCTTCCCACAGTCTAAGCAGGTGAACGGCCTCTCCCCAGTGTGAATTCGCTGATGTACCTTCAGTTGGGATGAACAAGTGAATCCCTTCCCACAGTCTGAGCAGGTGAACGGCCTCTCTCCAGTGTGAACTCGCTGATGTACCTTCAGATGCGATGACTGAGTGAATCCCTTCCCACAGTCTAAGCAGGTGAATGGCCTCTCCCCAGTGTGAACTCGCTGATGTACCTTCAGTTCAGATGAGCAAGTGAATCCCTTACCACAGTCTGAGCAGGTGAACGGCCTCTCTCCGGTGTGAACTCGCTGGTGTACCTTCAGCTTGGATGACTGAGTGAATCCTTTCCCACAGTTTGAGCAGGTGAATGGCCTCTCTCCAGTGTGAACTCGCTGATGTACCTTCAGTTGGGATGACTGAGAGAATCCCTTACCACAGTCTGAGCAAGTGAACGGCCACTCCCCAGTGTGAACTGACTTGTGTACCAGTAGTTCGTGTGACAGAATGAATCCCTTCCCACAGTCTGAGCATGTGAATGGCCTCTCACCAGTGTGAACTCTCTGATGTCCTTTCAGATTAGATAAGCAAGTGAATCCCCTCCCACAGTCTGAGCAGGTGAACGGCCGCTCCCCAGTGTGAACTCGCTGATGTAACTTCAGAATAGATGACTGAGTGAATCCCTTCCCACAGTCTGAGCAGGTGAATGGCCTCTCTCCAGTGTGTACTCGCTGATGTACCTCCAGTTTTGATAACTGAGTGAATCCTTTCCCACAGTCTGAGCAGATGAATGGCCAAACCCCAGTGTGAGCTCGGTGATGTCCCTTCAGTTGGGATGACAAAGAGAATCCCTTCCCACAGTCTGAACAGGTGAAAGGCCTCTCCCCAGTGTGAACTGACTTGTGTGCCAGCAGGTTGGATGACCGAGTGAATCCCTTCCCACAGTCTGAGCAGATGAACAGCTTCTCCCCAGTGTGAACTCGCTGATGTTCCTTCAGTTTAGATGACTGAGTGAATCCCTTCCCACAGTTTGAGCAGATGAACGGCCTCTCCCCAGTGTGAACCCGCTGATGTATCTTCAGTTTATCTGAGGAAGTGAATCCCTTCCCACATTCTGAGCAGGTGTATGGCCTCTCTCCAGTGTGAACTCGCTGATGTTTCTTCAGGTTAGATGACCAAGTGAATCCCTTCCCACAGTCTGAGCAGGTGAACGGCTGCTCCCGAGCGTGAACTCGCTGGTGAGCCATTAGGTCAGATGACTGAGTGAATCCTTTCCCAGAAATTCAGAAGTTGACCAGCCTCTGCCCGGTGTGGTGTGAACTAATTAGTGTGTCCACTGGTGGGAAGACCGACTGAACCCCTTCTCACACACAGAACAGGTGAATGGCCTTGCCCCAGTATAAACTTGCTGATGTCCCTTCAGTTGAAATGTCCAACTGAATCCATTCCCACTGTCTGAGCAGATGAACAGGTTCCCCCCCCACCACCCCCGTTTAAAATGGCAGGCATGGCAGTCAGTCTGATGATAGAGTGAATCCCTCCCCACAGTCTGAGCAGGAAGGATGATCGAGTGAATCCCTCCCCACAGTCTGAGCAGGAAGGATGATCGAGTGAATCCCTCCCCACAGTCTGAGCAGGAAGGATGATCGAGTGAATCCCTCCCCACAGTCTGAGCAGGAAGGATGATAGAGTGAATCCCTCCCCACAGTCTGAGCAGGAAGGATGACCGAGTGAATCCCTCCCCACAGTCTGAGCAGGAAGGATGATCGAGTGAATCCCTCCCCACAGTCTGAGCGGGAAGGATGATCGAGTGAATCCCTCCCCACAGTCTGAGCAGGAAGGATGACCGAGTGAATCCCTCCCCACAGTCTGAGCAGGAAGGATGATCGAGTGAATCCCTCCCCACAGTCTGAGCAGGAAGGATGACCGAGTGAATCCCTCCCCACAGTCTGAGCAGGAAGGATGACCGAGTGAATCCCTCCCCACAGTCTGAGCGGGAAGGATGACCGAGTGAATCCCTCCCCACAGTCTGAGCAGGAAGGATGATCGAGTGAATCCCTCCCCACTGTCTGAGCAGGAAGGATGATCGAGTGAATCCCTCCCCACAGTCTGAGTGGGAAGGATGACCGAGTGAATCCCTCCCCACAGTCTGAGCGGGAAGGATGACCGAGTGAATCCCTCCCCACAGTCTGAGTGGGAAGGATGACCGAGTGAATCCCTCCCCACAGTCTGAGCAGGAAGGATGATCGAGTGAATCCCTCCCCACAGTCTGAGTG
The DNA here is from genome assembly GCF_030144855.1 of Hypanus sabinus. NCBI lineage: Eukaryota > Metazoa > Chordata > Chondrichthyes > Myliobatiformes > Dasyatidae > Hypanus > Hypanus sabinus. The sequence goes on along the minus strand of NW_026781251.1, from coordinate 162,354 downwards.
GGAAGGATGATCGAGTGAATCCCTCCCCACAGTCTGAGCGGGAAGGATGACCGAGTGAATCCCTCCCCACAGTCTGAGCAGGAAGGATGATCGAGTGAATCCCTCCCCACTGTCTGAGCAGGAAGGATGATCGAGTGAATCCCTCCCCACAGTCTGAGTGGGAAGGATGATCGAGTGAATCCCTCCCAACAGTCTGAGCAGGAAGGATGACCGAGTGAATCCCTCCCCACAGTCAGAGCAGTAAGGATGGTCGAGTGAATCCCTTGCTCCACTTCTTAAATATCTGGACAGAGACAGCAAAACTGGCGTGTTGTGTTCGAGATTCCCGTAGACAAATTCCTTGTAATTTTTAACCTGTAAAAAGATTTACAGAATCAATCAATGGGTGTAGGACAACATTTCAGATGAGATCACTTGAGTTGTCATGGTGTGATCTGGCAACACACTCTTACAGTGAAGTTCAACCCAAGTTGGACAGAGAAATCATCTTCTGACTGGGCAGAGTGCTGGTATCTGGAATGACCATCAAATTCTCTGATGCTCTTCCTGTGTCTATCAGAATGGGGCACTTCTGCCGTCTCCAATCTGTGACCTGGCTCAGTTTGACTCTCTCCATTGGTATTATTCCCTGTTCCCACTGAGCTGCATGGTTTCCTGTTCCCACAGTAACTGAAACACTCTCACACAAAAAGCCAGCAGTGCATTCCATGCACCCACCACTCTTTTTTTAAAAAAATAGTTACTCCTGACATCCCCTCTGTATCAATTTTCAAGCACTTTAAAACTCTGCTCTCTTGTGTTAGCCATTTCAGCCCTGGGAAAATAACCTCTGGCTATGCACACGATCAATGCCCCTCATCATCTTATACACCTAAAAAAGCTCTTAACCAAAAAAAAGGATATTTTACACATTATACGTGATCGAGTTCATCTGCACTCTCACACAACCTATGTAGCAGGCCTGTAACGGGTAATGAAGGATTTTCTCACCAGAGCTTTTGTACATTGTCCATATGTGGTTTGCTTGCTAAACTATGCTTTAAAAAGTCAGATTTGCAAACATCACTCCACTTCTTCCCACTTGCAAATTCTCCAGCAACTTTTGCATCGCCACAATACACCAGTTTCTATATTGGACATAAATATTTCCCCTGAACCCTCCTGAGGAATTGAGGATATATAAACAAAATCATTTTGAACCTATGAAACCTCTGGCCAGAAGAATAATTGGGACTGAATAGGAATTTTGAACTGATGTGAACTCAGTTTTCAGCATTTAGCTAAGACAGGCTCATTACCAGTTCTCTGAGGCTTGCAGAGAGACACACTGAGAGCTGATAACATTATACATTGTACTCATGTTTGAGTAAGTGGAGGAGGACTCCCTGATAAGGACAGGAATGAACTTGTTTGTTATTAAATCAGGGCCTTGCAAAGGGAATAACTGACAAGGACGAGACTGTACATCCATCTGTAATTAAAACCTTGATTTAGTAAACTCTCAATTCTAAGTAATTAAGTTTTGCACCAGTTCGAACAACATATTGCAATAGTAATGTATGGGCTTACTATGTACTATGTACAGGCTGTAACCTAAGTCAGTCCATTTGTAAACAGTGGCAGTGCTTATGTGCCTACCCTTTGACAACTGGGTCTCAATCTCCTGCAGAAGAATGCACAACAAACTGTGGTGATGATAAGAAACTGGACTCCCGAGTTTTAATTGGACTCAACTTTTAACATTTGTCATCACGAACAGGATCCCAATACAGGGAGTGCCAAGCAGACGGGCTGAGTAAGCGGCTGGACCACTCTGGGGACTGCAGAGACTGACCAGGTGCCCAATAGGTATTTTACCTTTTGTCACTCTCCGTTACTTCATTTGGAGGTACGGTCCCTCACCCAAGGCTGATTGCTTAGCTTGACGGGATTGGGAAAGAATCTGTCGAGAGGCTCGTATAAGGAAGGCAAAATTTTGCTAAGTGGGCATGTGGCGGTACCAGGTAAATTTTACTTAAGTGGGCAGGAGGCAGACATGCCAGGTAATTTCATTAATTGAGCAGGAGGTGCCAGCCGGGTAAAGTTACCTGATCGATAATTGAGCAGGAGGCTTTGTGCCGGGTAGATTACTTAGAGGACATGGGTCAATTGCAGTCGATTGATGCGAGTGGGCCAGGAGCAGCCCTACACAATATGTCTGAGAGTTTTCCAGGCAAGGAAAAAGATTTTCAAATGTTGAGTGCAGCGCTGAATAAGAAATTGGGGAACAAACTGTGGCCACGGGGGGGGGAAGGGAAACTGGGATATTACATCATGAGAACAAACAGTCAATTTGATATGGAAAAAGAACTGTGGAAAGAAGTGGAAATTGTTGAAAGGGAGTGAAAGGAAAAGCAGATATGAAGTGGAACAGTATATTATTAGCAAGTTGGAGTAAGAATGCATGTGACAATGGGGTAGAGGTATGTACTGCAAAGATTGGGAGACACTAAAAGTGAAGTGTGAATGGGTGGATGTGCACCGAAAACGAGAGCAGGAAAAACAACGTAAGCAAACCAATGCCGGCCCAGATAGGAGAGAAGGGCAGGAACGTCAGACAGACAGACAAACGTACTTTATTGACCCTGAGGGAAATTGGGTTTTGTTACATACTGATAGGGAAACAAGGGATCCCAAACCCATGTCTGTCATACCGACCCTGCTTGAGGACAGTGACCGTGATGAGGAGTGGGAACCCCCCCCCCGTACCTCTCCTACCTTACCAGGGGCCAAGTGCACCCACTGCCCCCAAACCCCAACGATGGCCGCTCGGGTAAAACAGCAGGACAGGGAAGTGGGGGGGGGGGGGGGGGGGTGCCACTTTACCATGAGATCCTGAAAGGGAATACAGAGGGTTATTCCGAGACAGGGAGGGAAGAATCCAATAAAACCCCAGAGTTAATGGCTCCACAAAGACAATTCCCACCCGAATGCTGCCCAATCCACGAGCAGGAGGAGGGACAGCCCTCAGTGATACCTGTGTATGCACCCTGGAAGCCTCAAGAAATGATAATGATCATGAATCAGGCCCCAGATTCCAGCGCAGTGTGTCCGCAATACAAAAATGTTTAATGCGACTCCACAAGATTTATTCAGTCTCTGCTGCATGATTCTCTCAGCTGCTGAGGGGAGGAAATGTAAGGCAGAATTGAGATACCAAACCTATCAGGAGTTACAGGCGGGAAACCATAATGAGAATGAACAGACAGACCAGATCATTCAAGCCTTGGAAAGGGCTCTCCAGCAACCTGTAAACATTAGTAAAGTACTTGAATGCAAACCTACCCCTGGGGAATCGGGACCAGACTATTGGGAATGATTTGTGGCCTGCTATGGCACTTTCACAGGAGACCAAGCCTTTAATAATGGGAATCTGTCCCCCCAGTTTAATGCCCTACTGTTCTATCGCTTACCAATATAGATAGCCAACACGATTAAAAATAATATGGACTGGCCTGGCAATGACCGAAATCGAATGCGACGAGCTTTGACATATCATTGCGACCCGACTTTCGAATCCCGATCAACCTTGAAGAGAACTAATATTAAAGGTGAATATGTTCAGTGGAAAGAAGGATGCGAGTGGGCTATATCTGGGGATCAGAAGAAATGAAAGCTACCACGGGACAGGTGGGGAAGACAACCCGCTTAGAAATGGACAAGCAAAGATGCTTCCTACTGTGATTTCCACCCCTCAGGAAGAGCCCAATGTAACATTGCAAGTTGCTGGAATTCCAGTTCCATTTATGATTGATATGGGGCAACCACAACCACTCTCGATCAGGAAACAGTAACAGAAAAGGGATTCCAGCTATCAGACGCTACAATCACTCTGTCTGGCTTTGAAGGCATAGCATGTACGTGTTCACATAACCAGCCTCTGCAGGTGGAATTCCAGGGGAACCAGTGTGAGGTTTCATTCACAGTCACCACCAGTCGGGGGTGTCATCTCGTAGGGAGAGACGCTCTGTCTGTTGGAAGTCGAGAGCCTATGCACAGACAATGGTATCACCCTGCAACTAGCGAACAACCAACAGCTTCCCCAATTTCTGAACCCCCCCCCCCCCCCCCAGGTAGTGGGCACTTAATCTGGACTCCACTGAGTTTGAACCCCACCTGCCAGCGGCCGACCCTCATGTGATTCTGTGCTTTGACACTAGGGGGTGCTCATCTGAGGAAAGCCATATTTCTGCACCCCTCGAGGGACAGAAATTCCCTTTCACGGTGCTTGGACAGGTTAAAGGAAGAGAGGGCAGCTCATTACTGTCCGAAGTTCTGGATTTCCTTTTGCGACAGACAGGACTGGTGGCTGCCCATACCAGCATCAGGGTTTGCCCTGGGTTCCCTGACTACACCCTGACAAAACAAGCCTCCAGCATGAAAGCCTCCAGACTGGCAAGATTTCCTGTGGGCCATCTCCGATACTTGAAGGAGTCGGAAGTGAAGACGGGACATCTAGTAAAACTCTCTTTTAATATTGACAAAACCCAAGATGGTGTACCACATCTCTGGGCAATTTCAGGCCATGAAGTTGGCCGCACCAACTGCCCCCTGTCTGGGTCACAGTGAAAGAAGGACAGACTCTCCCATCCATTCTGCAGTACTCCCTCAAGCCTGAGGCAACTTGTTACGAGGATGGAATCTCTTTTGTGGACCCAGCAGGGAAACGATGCGATAGTGATGAACAGTTGAATAGTTGAACAGGCCTCTTTTGAAGCAGCTGTCTCTGCCCAGAAGGCTGAGCTGTTTGCTTTGACTCGTGCCTGTATCCCAGGAACAGACAACAGTGGGAACGTTTACACAGACTCCCGTTAGGCATTTGGAATTGTACATGACTACGGGGCTCTCTGGGAACATGGGGATTCCTGACTTCCTCTGGCCACCCCATTAGTAATGCCACCTTTGTAAACAACTTACTCACCATTCTACAGCTACCTCGAGTTTTGACTATTATTAAATGTGCAGCCCACGCCCGCATGTCTAACCTGGTCACTGCAGGCAATGCTTTAGCAGGTTAGACAGTGAAAAGTGCGGCACAATCCTCGGTAGTTGTAGTCCGCTCGGGTTCCCGTCAAGCAACCCTCCGTGACTCAAGCAGAACGGGTTTGCCGGACATGAGGGAGGTGCGTACTTTTCAGGGGGACGCCTCTAAGGATGAGCGCAAACTGTGGTCCCAGATGGGGTTCCAGAAAGACCCCGATCTAGGTTTTTGGATCACCCCAGTGGGACAGGTTTGTGTTCCTACACAGTTTTTACCAACATTGGTCAATTATGTAAATAACTGTACACACTTGGGAAAGGAGGGAATGGTTGGTATCCTGTACCCTGCACACCGGATACGACTCCCTTGACAGGTTAACCTTTTTCGTGTCTACAAGTTGATTTCATTGAATTGCCTAGAGTACATTGCTATAGATACTGCTTGGTTATTATAGATGTGTTTAGTAGATGGGCTGAAGCTATTGCAACTACCATTAATACTGCTGTGACTGTTGTGAAGGTTTTATTACGGGAAATAATTCCCAGGTACGGCCTGCCAGAGATGCTGAGCTCTGACAATGGCCCACAATTTGTGGTGAAAGCCAACGAAGGAGTATGTAACAAATTAGCTATCAAGCAACAATTCCACTGTGTATACCACCCACGGGCCACTGGCAGAGTGGAAAGAGGCAATGGCACTCTGAAGAGTAAACTGGCCAGACTAACAGCGGAGACTGGACTCACTTGGTTGAAGGTCCGACCAGTCGCCCGATTCCACATGAGGGTTACCCCACAGGGGAAAACAGGGTTGTCACCAGCTGAAATCATTTACGGACGGCCCACGAGGACACCCTGGGAACAAAGTCTCAGGATTAAAGGCTAAATGAATAAGAATAAGGAACCTTGGTTCTCGAGGGAACTCTGATAAAGAAAAAGAGAGATGTATGACATGTATAAGAAACAGGGAGCAAATAAGGTACTGGATGAGTATAAAAAGAGTAAGAAAATACTTAAGAAAGAAATCAGGAGGGCTAAAAGAAGACATGAGGTTGCTTTGGCAGTCAAGGTGAAGGATAATCCAAAGAGCTACATCAGGTATGTTAAGAGCAAAAGGATAGTAAGGGATAAAATTGGTCCTCTTGAAGATCAGAGTGGTCGGCTATGTATGGAACCAAAAGAAATGGGGGAGATCTTAACTTTTTTTTTGCGTTTGCATTTACTAAGGAAACTGGCATGGAGTCAATGGAAATAAGGCAAACAAGTATTGAGGTCATGGAACCTATACAGATAGAAGAGGAGGAGGTGCTTGCTATCTTGAGGTGAGTAGATAAATATCCAGGACCTGACAGGGTATTCCCTCAGATCTTGAAGGAGACTAGTGTTGAAATTGCAGGGGCTCTGGCAGATATATTTAAATGTCGTTATCTATGGGTGAGGTGCCAGAGATTTGGAGAATAGCTCATGTCGTTCCGTTGCTTAAAAAAGGCTCTAAAAGTAATTCTCGAAATTATAGGCTGGTAAGTTTGATTTCGGCAGTGGGTAAATTATTGGAGGAGTACTAAGATATAGGATCGACAATTATTTAGATAAACAGGGTCTTATTAGGGAGAGTCAATATGGCTTTGTGTGTGGTAGGTCATGTGTAAGAAATCTATTAGAGTCTTTTGAGGAGGTCACAAGGAAAGTGGATGAAGGGAAGGCAGTGGATGTTGTCTACATGGACTTCAGTAAGGCCTTTAACAAGGTCCCGCATGGGAGGTTAGGTAATAAATTTGATTAGACATTGGCTCAATGGGAGAAGTCAGAGAGTGGTAGTGGAGGATTGCTTCTCTGAGTGGCGGCCTGTGACTAATGGTGTGCCACAGGGATCAGCGTTGGGTCCATTGTTATTTGTCATCCATATCAATGATCTGGATAATAATTTGGTAAATTGGATCAGCAAATTTGCTAATGATACATAGATTGGAGGTGTAGTGGACAGTGAGGAAGGTTTTCAAAGCTTGCAAAGGGATCTGGACCAGCTAGAAAAATGGGCTGAAAAATGGCAAATGGAATTTAATACAGACAAGTGTGAGGTATTGCACTTCGGAAGGAAAAAACAATGTAGAACAGATAAGGTAAATGGTGGGCACTGAGGAGTGCAGTAGAACAGAGGGATCTAGGAATAATGATACAAAATTCCCTAAAAGTGGCATCACAGGTAGATAGGGTAGTAAAGAGAGCTTTTGGTACATTGGCCTTTATGAATCAAAGTATTGAGTATAAGAGTTGGAATGTTATGGTGAGGATGTATAAGGCATTCATGATGCCAAATTTGGAGTATCGTGTGCAGCTCTGGTCACTGAATTACAGTAAGGATACTAATAAGGCTGAAAGAGTACAGAAAAGGTTTACAAGGATGTTGCCAGGACTTGAGAAACTGAGTTACAGAGAAAGGTTGAATAGTTTAGGACTTCATTGATTGGAGCATAGAAGAATGCGCGGAGACTTCATAGAGGTACATAAAATTATGATGGGTATAAATACAGTGAATGCAAGCAGGCTTTATCCACTGAGGCAGGGGAGAAAAAAAACCAGAGGACACGGGTTAAGAGTGAAGGGCAAAAAGTTTAAAGGGAACATTGGGAGGGCTTCTTCACAACTTGTTCTGACAGAGGCATAACTGGTTCTTCTGGGCTCATTCTGTCTCACTCCCAACTATTTCCTACCTTCCTTTGTGCAGGTGCGTAATGTCTAAAGGACCAGTGTTTGAGTAAGCGAGACTCACCAAACTTTCTCCTGATTGAATCACTGGAATCTCCGAGTCAGATTGGTTTCTCTCCAATCAGTGCTCTCAATCCTTGGGCTGGTTCACTTGTTGCTGTTCCCTCAACTTCAGTCGTGGTTTTTCTTCCAATAAATCTCTCACCGCAGGACTAACTTTAACATGAAAGATAATGAAGCACATTAACAATACAAAGAAGGACCAAACGTTTCTACTTAATGTACAAGGAGCAACACTCACTGAAATTTAAACGTTGAAGGCAAATATACTGATCTCAGTTGTCCCTCACATGTCACAGAACGATATGGGATAAGGAGGAGGCATCATTCAGTCATGGTAAGACATACAACACAGGAACAGAAACAGGTGATTCAATCCATCTGATCTGCCCACCACTCAACCATGGCTGATTTTCATTCCAACACCATATTCCTGTCTTCCTCCTGTAACCCTGAATCTACTTAGCAATCATGAGTATATTAATCTCTGTCATAAATATTCCCAAATGGCAGCCTCAATCAGACTCTGTGGCAACAAATTCCATAGATCAGACATCTTTTGGCAAAAAAAAAAATTCACAACTGAATTTTAACAGGAAGCATCTTTATTCTGAGACAGTGCTGTCAGATCACAGACTCTGTGTCTAATGGAAACATCCTCTCCATGTCCACAGTATCCAGGCTTTTCAGCATTCGGTAGGTTTATTAACCATACATCCCTCCACCGTCCCTCTGAACTCCATTGAGCACAGGTTCAGACCTATCAAATGCTCCACCGATCATTCCTGAGATTACTTATGTAAACCTTGTTAGCAACAACTGTACTGAACACATTTCCAGGAATAACAGACAAATTGGTACCAGGATAATTTAAAGGGAAACGTTGTGCTTTCTTTACAGTTTTACTATCACATGTGCTGGCGCGTGGCCAAGTGGTTAATGCGTTGGTCTAGTGATCTGAAGGTTGCTAGTTCCAGCCTTGGCAGAGGCTGCGTGTGTGTTCTTGAGCGACGACACCGGTGCCAAGCTGTATGGGTCCTAATGCCCTTCCCTTGGACAATATCACTGGCGGAGGGGAGACCTGCAGAGACTCTAACGGAGGCCTATAAAGTATCACAGCCATTTTCATTTCCAGGTTAAAACAGGTCCATTTCATGAAATATAAACAAGAAATAAAAAGAAACTGGAATTACCAGAAACACTCAGCAGGTAAGGAACAGCTTACAATACAATTCAATTAATAACATTTCATCAGAATGACTTCAAACATTTTCAGTTTTTAGTGCAGATCTCCAGCACAGCTGCCTGAGTTCCACTGAGTAACAGTGAGGGGGGATTTCCAAACTCAGGGTCTATTTCTACTGTTGTAAACACAGAACAGCCCATTTACTCACAGCCTCTCCCTGTGAGGATGGAATGGGAACTCATCCTCTCCTCAGATTGTCAGTCATTGCTTCCAAAGGAACTCCAGAAACAAACATCTGATCCCAGACCAGAAATACTCACTCAACACTTCCCAATCCCAAACCGCTCGTTCCCCGGGTCCATTTTACCTGGATCGAAAACTATGATATTCCAGGACCAAACTCACAGAGTCACACAGCTGAATCTGCCACTCACCGACACTAAGAGTCTCACACATTGTCCCCACATCTCACACTGGGTAGTGCAATCCGGGATTTCCCCACAACCAATGTCCAGCTGCTCAAAATTTCTGCTTCATTGCAGGACGATCATCCAGCCCCATCTGCAGAAGCTCAAAACAAAGTCAAGCCAAAACACCAACAGTTCCATTTGCCTGGAAAGCCGATCACAGGATTAGAGCCCAAGCACCAACTCTCCCAGTACTCTTTGCTGCCAGTAAAATGCTGCACTGTGCCAGTCCATCACTGATCATAAACTAGCACCTCCACACCAATGCACAACAGAACTGGGACCTGATGACCCTCCTGCATTCCAGCTAACAATAACCGATACTGGAAATGACTCAGCGAGGCCAAAGGTACAAAAGAACACTTCACAATGAAGACAAGGGTTAGAAAAAGTTTGCTGATATATAACATTGAGGAGGTGGGATACAAGGCGGACTGAGGATGACCCAGATGGTTAATGTATATCACTGAAGCGGGGTTGCAGGGTGTGAGGAGACTGAACAGAGGTTGAACAAGATGAACAGATGGAACCAGGTGGGAGAAGGGATCAAGGACAATCACTGATTGTCCTCCAGCAACACATAGGTACTGAATGAATAGTACATACTATTGTACAAAAGATTCTAAAATGACAGAATTGGCAAAAATAACAAGAACTTTGCCAGATATACTTTGACCCTCACCAGATTTTTATCAACACACCATAGAAAGTTTCCCATCCAGACACTTCACGTTTTGCACAGTAACTGCTCCATCTGTGACTGCGAGGAAATGCAGAGACCTTTGGATACAGAGCAGCACATCACAGACACCATCCTCCCCCCGAGACTTCCCAGTCCCTCGGTAAAGCAGGCAGTGAAATCAAAGATCCCCACAACCTGGGACGTTCTCCTTTATCACCCACCCCAGTCTGGGAGAAGACCCAACAGCCATAAAGCTCCAGGACAAATGTGAGGAGCCTCAGGAAGCGAGGCGATTTCAGGGAAGTTAATGGGACTCAGTGGCCAACATCAGATTTCCCCAACACAACATGGAGGATGCGTGACCACCCACCTGGAGATTGTGAACATGCACAAAGAGATCGTAACATCTATGGTTAAATGGGAGGGGCAAATGGGATCACGTGACCAGTGGGGTCTAGCACCCCAGGCATAGACTCCAGCTTCCCAGCATTCTGTGAAAATAAACAGACGCCCCTCACATCTCCTCTCACCTTAAATGTGTCAGACATTTCTAACCCCCAGGAAAAAACATACCCTCTGTCCACTCTATCTATTCCTCTCGTAATCTTATAAACGTCCATCCAGTCTCACCGCAGCCTGCACCGCTTTGGAGAAAACAACACAAGTTTGTCCAGCCTCTCGTTATAGCTCATGCCCTCTAATCCAGGGAGTATCCTGGTAACCCTCTTCTGTGCCCTCTCCAAAGCCCCGACATCCTTCCGAGAATGGGGGTGACCAGAACTGTATGAAACACTCCAGTTGTGGTCTAACAAGTTTTACAAAGCTGCAACACAACTTCCCGACTTTTGAACTCAATGCTTCATCTAATAAAGCCAACCATGTCATTTGCCTTCTTAACCGCCCGATCAATCTATGCAGTCTCTTTCAGGGAGTGATGAACTTGGAGTCTAAGATCCCTCTGATCATCGACATTGTTCGGGGTTTTGCATTTAACAGTGAACTGTCTCATTCATTCAGGGGTGCAGTGCTACCAGAGCTCACCGGAGCGCCGCTCCGACACCTCTGGAAAAAAGTCAAAATAAGCAAGTACGGAATTTAACAACCCCGGATATTAAATAGAGGGAATTTTACGGAAGCGGGGGTTGGAAAATGTTGGCTGGTGGGGAAAAATACCACTGATAACATTAAGATATTTGATCGTTTTTTGTGAAATCCTGGAGCTGTGACTGCTTTTTATTTAGGTATTTGTGAAATTCCTTCTCCCTCGACCCATTGTCCTAGGAAGCTGGGAAATAGCTGGACACGAGTCTGAGCATTCTTCCGCTCTTTCCAATGGGTACCATTGGATACCATGAAGGAGCTATATTCAGCAAGGAATGAACATGGAAACTCAAGTTTAAAAGTTGAAAACAATGAAAGAAAAATTCACTGCTTGCTTATCTTCGGTCTGACTTTGATCAAATACACAAGCTAATCATCCAAAATCCTCTTCTACACCTGGATAAATTTAGTTTTGTTTTCCAAGCCAAATGGGAAAAAAAAGACATTTCTAGGCTTTAAGCTAGTTTTACATCATTTCAACTATTATATCATTAATAGCAGATCAACCCCTTGGCCTCGCTCCACCAACTGCAGCTGATTGGAAAGAGGCTCTTTTTCTCATTGTGATGAAAGGAAGAAGAATAATTTAGTGAGGTAATGAATGAGACAAAACACATTTCCAAACCTCCCAAATGGTTGCTCTCCTCCCCTGTTAACATTTATGACTTTCTATTCGTATGACAATCTTTTCTATTCGTATAGATGTGATAATAATAAAGATTTAAGCTTGTTTAACTTTTTATATATTTAAAGACTAAACAGTGTCTGTAAAGGTCAAACCATGTAACACCCGTCATGTGAGGATATTGTGAGTATCGACACTCACAGGTACACTTCCTGTCCAACCATTTCTCTGAGAGAAACAGTAGGAGGCAGAGTTGCGAACGGTAGGAGGCAGAGTTGCTTTTGAGACTAATATTCAGAAATATTCATGGCTTTAGCAATAGTTTATCAGATGTTCTTTTTTCATACTTGATTACTTGGTTCCAATTTAGGGGCTAAAAGAGTGAAAAATGAATTGCTTTATTTTTGTTATTTTTATACCTCTGAGGAACACTGCTAAGTGCTGCGGGCCTTGCCGTCTGCTCTGACTCAGTTGTATTAGTAAGGCTACATCTGTGGTGGTCCATGGATTACTCGCCAATCCTAAAGGACATTTTTCTCACTTACAACCCTTTGACTTCTAAGCAATCAAAGTTATTTTACTTGCTTGATAATTATATTCTATGATAATCAGTTGTGCAACTGTGTAATATTTTGTCATATTATTAAATTAAGTATTATATGTTTAATTGTACCAGTTATACACTGAAATGTAGTGAGAAGCTGTAATTTTGTTAATGTCTTAGCTATCACTATATTTCTGTGGAGCTCTGAAATTCATATATTCCTTTCATCTGGTTTATTGCTTGACATTACAAGAAGCCCTGTATATGTCACACCCAATTTGTGCACCTACTCATTACACGAATGGGGCAAGGAAGTTGCCCAGTAAATGAAATGAGCAGGTACACAAATTGGATATCACAAACTAGGGGTGATTAATAAGTTCGTGGCCTAAGGTGGAAGGATTCAATTTTACAAAACTTAGCAATTTTCAATTATCTGAAACAGAAATACCACAAAAGTTATTAACTTCAAACTTTCTGCATAATCACTCAAAGAGTTGAACTACACATGCAGGTACCGAGAGCTGTATAACTTCAGGCCTTCCAACTTAGGCCACGAACTTATCAATCAAGCAAACTCCCGCACCCCCCACCCCCACAGCTCCAGCAGCTAAAGCATTACCACTGCACCCCTGCACCAGCCGTCCGGCAGAGCTCGGGCCAAGCCCTTTCCCAATGCAACCAGCCCCAGAGTTACACAACACCGGGATCATTCCCTACTCACCCCTGCTCGAATCGGAGAACCGCCAACAACAGCGGCAGTTGGCACCGCGCATGCGTTTAGCAGGCGTTTCTCCGCAGCGCCACGGGTGGCCGGAGGTCTGCACATCGTCGCCGAAGGCCGGAGATCGGCACAGCGCAACCAGCGGCTGGAGATCCCTACAGCGCCACCAGTGGCCGGAGGACGGACGGACAACGGAGAGGTAAATCACAAACGCGACAAAGTCTGCAGATCCTGGAAATCCAAAGCAACACAAACAAAATGCTGGCCGAACACAGCAGGCCGGGTAGCACCGGGAATGGAAATCGGAATGAAAATGTTTGGACACCGAAAAGTCCCGCTCGGAGCGGATAGTTCAAAGCTTAATTTATTATCAGAGCAGGCGTCCATAAACAACTCTTGAATTTTTTTCTTCTCCAGAGAACCACGAAACAAAAAAGAGCAAGAAAGTCGTTCACAGAGAAAAATCAAACTTCCACCCCATCCCCCCCCCCCCGATCAAGAAGAGCGGGATCCCAATAATCAAACCCCAAAACCCAACCCTCCGCACAAAAGTGAACAATAATATCGACCCCCGATAAAAAAAAACACTCGTACCCCGCACAACTGCGGAGGAGCCGGTGTCACCAGTGTCGAGGCGGCCGCATCGGGAGCAGCGGACACAACAGGGGATCCCGGAAGATTCACAGGTGAAGTGTCGCCTCACCTGGAAGGATGTTTGTACAACGGAGAGAGTTCGGCCGTCCGGCCCTTTCACTGTGACACCCCGAACTCCACATCAAATCCGTCCAAACGAATCTGGGCGAACTTTAACGACCAATAAATATAATTCCTCTCAGCGATCAGCTGTCTGAATGATCCCCTGACTCTGAGAGGAAGGGGTATCTATGGTCCACACTGTCAGTGTGTTGAGTTTACCAGGAGACAAAGACTGCAGGGACGAGAGGTTTTCTGTTGACTAATATACTGTGTGTGGACCCCACTGGCAATTCTGGTGTTGTGACCCGAATCGAGACAAACACCACGCTGCCCACTCCACCAACAACACGGCACAGCCGGACACATAACGGGGGACTTTACATCCCACAACCCTGGATTCAGTGATGAAACCCGTGATTAATGTTGTTGTCCCACCGAAATAATAAGAAACACCCATTTTGGTGCGTTTAAATACGAGCGCTCCCCTACAGGTGACGTCACACAGCTCCCCCCCCACTCGTCTGACGTCACACATGGACTCCCCACACCGGGATTTGCCCTCACGTGCGCGGTGTCTTACGTCACCCACGCGCTGCTGTGCTCGAGCTTTATCGGTTTAACGGCTGGGCTAATAATCACGTGACCAGCCACTCCCCCACCGCTGTCAACAGGGGATTCAGGCGCTGCGCTATTCCCATTGGTGCGAAGCGATGTCAATCACTGTTTACAACCAGTCGCGAAGGCGGACGCCGAGTGGGCGTTACCCCGCCGAGTTCGTCTCCCGCTCGAGCGCCGACCGCCTCCTCAGAGCGGAGAAAACCTCAAAGTAAATGTCCACTTTCTGATTTATTTCCATTTCCCTCCGAAGGAAGTTGGGGCGTTTGTGAAGCGTCTCCTGCGGCCGGAGTCTTATATGTCGCTGAGAGGTAGGAGGAGACCGCTCAGATGTGTGGAGACCGAAGGGATCGAGGAAATGAGGATCGGGCAGAAACATGTGGCTGAGATGGGACAGCAGCCGCCATCTTGCTGATGGTTAGAGGGGCTGAATGGCCTCCTGCTGTTTCTCACTTGATGTTTCAGTGTTCCTGTTCAGCAAGGCTCCGGAGGAATGTGAATAAAAATTAGTGTTTATAAACACAGATCTGATTTAAATGAAACGTGAACATTTCCTGTTTGGGTCTGAATTATGTTTTGGACCTGGATGGGAATTGAGCCGGTGACTCTGTGAACTGGAGGTGGAGGAAAAGAGATCGGGGAAGATATGGTGTGGAAAAATAATCATGTATCTGGGGTAAATATGAAATAATGTGGGGAATGCGGTGGATGGGTTTGGCAGCGTGTGAGGGGAGAGGAGCATAGTCACTGGTTCAGGAGGGAGTCCCTCCATCCGTCACCTGATCCTGTTTCCTGTTCATGTTTTTCTGCAGATCTGCAGCATCTGCGGGTCACTGCTCTACGTGTACGTGTAGCTTCATCTTACACCCGTTCAGACAAGGCAGTGAGATCCGGATCTGTCACGTCCTCTCGTTGTTTGTGGACAATGTTTTTTTTCTCTGCAATATTTTCTGTTGTTTCATTCCACTGTTTTGAGGTGCTGAAGGGCTGCTGATCTTTCTGGGTGTCTGACCCGTTTATGTGAAAATTTGGCCATTTGTATTTATCTGAGCTTCTCACAAATGTGTAAAGTTTAGTTCAGCTTCATTTCAGAATTTCTAAAGCAACACCCAGTCAGTCAAATTGCTCCACACAATTAAGATAGCTTATTACATTTTTTTTCTATTTTTGTACTATATATATGTATATTCTTATTTTAAATCACAATTGTTAAAAACTATTGTTATGAATTAGTTTCTACTACTACCACAGCGACAACAAATTTCATGTCATATGCCGGTGCTATTAAACCTGATTCTGATATTGATATGGGAGACCCACCACCGGTCACCTGTTCCCAGTTACTGCAGATCGTAATGTGAGATTGAAGCATTTTCCATATATTTGCTTTCCACAGAAATGACAACAGTTCAGTTTCCTTCTGAGGTTCTAGAGCAGAAGCTCAGTCTGTCTAATATTTCCACCCAATTAAAATGGGAAATTTGTTTATTATCATCATGTACTGAGCTACAGTGAAAATCTTGCCTGATGTACCATCCACACAGATGGATACATTCCAACAGTACATTGAGCTGACATACAACAAAATAATCACTGCAGCAAAGCATTGTGGCTGCAGAGAAAATGCAGTGCAGATAGACATATGGTGCAGGGTCACGTCGAGTTACATTTTGAGGTTGAGTCCATTTTATCATTCATTTGACTTATAGCTGCAGACGGGAAGCGGTCCTTCAGCCTGGTGTTACGCACTTTAAGGCTTTTGTATCTCTCCCCCGATGGGAGAGCGGGTTTTGCAGCAAGAATGTCCAGGTTGTGAGGATCTTTGAGTAAATGGCCTGCTTTTCCGAGGGAGGGGAAGTGTAGGAAGAGTCCATGGAGTGACGGCTTGTTTCTCTGATGTTCTCTGCAGTTCCTTGCAGTCAAGGGCAGAGCAGTAGCCATACAAAGGCGTGAAGTATCGACAAGGAGCTCAGAGACCTCGGCCTTCACCATGCCTTGTGTCGCTGGATCCTGGACTTCCTGTCAGGTCACCGGCAGGTAGTAAGAGTGGGCTCCATCTCCTCTGTCTCTCTGACCCTCAGCACACATACCCCACAGGGTTGTCTCTTTGGCCCTCTCCATTACTCTCTGTGCACCCATGACTTGTGTTGCCACCCACAGCTCCAATCTGCTATTTAAATTTGCTGACAGCACTACATTGATTGGCCTAATCTCAAATACTGATAACAATCAATCAAATGTCTTCTGACAAGGCTCGGTCCAAACAAACTTTTCACCCTTCTTCAGGAGATTGGTCAGAGGACATGCGATAGCAGCAAAGTTCTTAGAGAACTTGCGATAATATTCATCCAATCCCAGAAACCTTCTAAGAGCCTTCTTAGCAGTCAGAATAGGAACTTGAGAAATTGTCTGGACTTTTGCCAGAACAGGAGCCAACTTGCTTTGACGTACAACATAGCCAAGACAGGTCACACTGGCATGGCCAAATTCACTCTTAGCCAAGTTAACTGTAAGGTTGTCCTAGGAAAGCCTGTCAAATAGCTTTTCTACTGCAGAGATATGCTCTTCCCAAGTCCCTGTAACTAAGTCATCAATATAGGTATCTGTATGTTCTAACCCTCGAATTACAAAATCCATCATTCTCTGGGATGTTCCTGGAGCATTTTTCCTTCCAAAAGGCAAAACATTGTACTCATACAACCTAGATGGTGTCACAAACACAGAAATGTCTCTACCTCTGTCCATCAATGGAACACACCAATACCCTTTCAACAGATCAATTTTTGTAAGAAATTAGCTTTTCCAACCTTATCGATGCAATCATCCACTCTAGCGACAGGATAGACATCAGTTTTTGTTACTGCATTTACCTTTCTACAATCAGTGCAAAATCTAACACTACCATTATGTTTGGGCACAAAAATGCAGGGTGACGCCAATCTCATTTTGAAGGCCTAATAATACCATTCTCCAGCATATACTCAATTCCCTGGTCAGCCAATTTACACTTTTCTACGTTCATGCGAAGTGGGTGTTGTTTAATCAGATTGGCTTGACCAACATCCACATCATGTACTGCGACCGTGGTTTGCTTGGGAACATAGGGAAATAAGTCTTTAAACTTCAGAATTAATTCCTTCAGCTGTTGTTGTTGCTTTGGCTGCAGATGAGACAACTTGTTATCAATGTTTTCTGGAACAACCGAGTTCATTAGCCTAACTGGGACCATGTTTGGCTCGTGAAAGGTCTCAGATGAGTCAATTGTTTCATTCTCAGGGTTGCCAGTTTCATTTGTTTTGACAATGACACACACAGATGGTACCTGCTTGTCAAAAGAGGCTTTATCATATTTATGTGTACCACCTGTGTTAGTTGGGTGTTTTAATAACATAATTCACATTATTAATTTGAGAGACTATTTCATACGGTCTATTGAATTTCACCTGAAGTGGAATCGTCAAGATAAGGCAAGCACCTTACCTCCCACCTGGTATTTTCTTTCGCGAGCCCTGTTATCAAGCCAACACTTCATTTTGTTTTGAGAAATCTTTATTTTTCATCTCGCTAGACTACAGGCTTGGTGTAGTTTATTTTTGAACTTCAAAACATAGTCTAACGAGTTAACATGTACATCCCAGCAATCCACGGTTCCTTTTAACAAGGTCAAAGGTCACTCTGCGACCAAATACAAGTTCAAATGGAGTAAAGCCCAGTGATTCCTGTACTGACTCTCTTTCTGTGGACAAAATCAAATGTATTCCTTCATCTGGACAAAAGCAAAAGTATTCCTTCATCCCAGTCTATTCCATTTTCAACACAATATGTCTTAATCATTGTTTTGAGGGTAGAATGAAATCTATCTAAAGCCCCTTGTATGGTACGCAGATGATGCAATTAGTTTTGCTCCCAGTTCAGAAACTACCTGCTGGAATAGTCCAGATGTAAAATTACATCCTTGATCAGACTGGATTTCTTTAGGCAAATCGAATAAACTGAAAATCTTGGTAAGAGCCTTCGCCACAGTTTTAGCTTTAATATTTCTGAGAGGCATTGCCTCTGGGAATCTGGATGCAGTACACATAATAGTTAGCAGATACTGATGGCCAGCTTTAGTCTTTGGCAATGGGCCAACACAATCCACTACAACTTTGGAAAAGGGTTCACTGAATGCAGGTACAGGCCACTGGGGCGAGCTCATTAGGTTTACCCACAACTTGACAAGTGCCTTTTGGAAACTCTTATTCAGTGTAAACATAACTTTATGAGTTAAAGCAAACCGGTCTGCTAATCCAGCAGATTCCTGCATAGTGGCAGCATCATTTCCATCTAAATACGTCTTTATGTCATCAGGGACACACCTTCTGAATTCTTCAATTAAAACCAACTCTTTCAAGCTGTTAAAATCATCATTTACATGTTCAGATGTGCACCAGCGGTCAATGCACACAAATTTCTCATAAGCAAATTCCACATGTCTGGTTCACAGATTTCCTCAAATTTCTAAACTTTTGCCTGTCTGCTTCTGGGACTAACTCGTAAGCTTTGAGCACAGCCTGTTTCACTGGGTCATAATGTGTGGTGCGTGACCATGTGGTTAAGGTGGTGAACTAGCGATCTGAAGGTCATGAGTTTGAGCCTCAGCTGAGGCAGCGTGAGTGTCCTTGAGCAAAGCACTGAACCACACACTGCTCCTGCACATTTATAGCCCAGTGGCGATGATTGGGTCAGCATAAATAAGTAAATAATAAGCTGCTTCAGCAACTGTCAAAGCAGAATAGGCTTGCTAAGCCTTTCCCTTAATTAGACTTTGTAAGAGAATCTTCTTTCTGCTTTTCTGCCTCTCCAGCCTGAAATTGCCTCTGCCTTTCCGGAGCCTCCATCTTCAATTTTTCTAACTTGTACTGGAGCTCAAGCTCACAAGGTTTACTTTCAGGAAACTCCTCCACTTTAAACACACCCTCAGATACATAATGTTCAGCTATTATCCTCTGCATCTGCGCCCTCCTGATTGTCAATTTCACCTTAGCAAGTATTAACATTCTAGCAATACTCAATAACTCAATCCTTCTGGTGTCCTCTAATGCTTGAGAGGTTCACACTTCCAGATATTTATCAACATCCATTGCTGCTGATTTTCCACACAGAAATAAATCAAAAGGGATTTATCCAATGAAATCGATATTAAATCAATCCTTAAATTTGTTCATATCCCAGACGCAGGCCCCATTTTGTTATAAACCATAACACTTTAGAAACGAACCAGAGGCAACAGACTACTCCCAGTGGCCACACATTTTAATTCCACGTCCCATTCCCATTCTGATATGTCTATCCATGGCCTCCTCTACTGTCAAAATTAATCCAAACTCAGGTTGGAGGAACAACACCTTATATACCGGCTGGGTAGCCTCCAACCTGATGGGATGAACATTGACTTCTCTAACTTCCGTTAATGCCCCTCTTCCACTTCTTACCCCATCACTGACATATTTCATTGTTTGCATGTTTTCCATGTCTCTCTGGTGCTTCCCCCGCACCTTTCTTTCTCCTGAGGCCTCCTGTCCAATGATCCTTTCCCATCTCCAGCTCTGTATCACTTTCGCCAATCACCTTTCCAGCTCTTAGCTTCATCCCATCACCTCCAGTCTTCTCCTATCATTTTGCATTTCACCCTCCCCCCACTACTTTCAAATCTCTTAGTATCTTTCCTTTCAGTTAGTCCTGACGAAGGGTCTCAGCCTGCAACGTCAACATTTCTTCTCCTTATAGATGCTGCCTGGCCTGCTGGGTTCCACCAGCATTTTGTGTGTGTTGTTTGAATTTCCAGCATCTGCAGATTTCCTCATGAGTATTATGTGTATAAATCTGTAGAAATAAACTCCCAAACTATTGAGCTCGGGGGATCAAGGCTTGGAGTCTTGAGATGGTAAAGTATGAAAGTTCAGTTCAACTACAGAATAGGTGATGAGAGAGAGATATTTGTAATCCAGGATAAATGTTGAGAGAAGGCGATTATGTCATATTCCACAGGTTTCATGGTGGTAAAACGAGACCAACAGTCTCTGTAGATTTTATGTCATCCTTCCAAATCCACATACTAATTATCACCCGATGTGACTTGTCATAAGGGGTATCATCTTCAAGTGAACTACCACACCACAGCCAGGCAAGAGTTGTGGTCTCCACAGGATATCCCAAATCAGATCCACTCCTATGGATCAAATGAGTTGACAACCACACATTCGATCTACGGTGAATCGATAATTTGTCCACCCTTGTGGGCAAAGTAAAGTTACAAACAGTGACCCTTGACTACTAGTTCCCTGGTTTCGATGCTTCCATTTTTCCTCCTTTGTCTCTGTCTGTCTCTGTGTGTTTGTGTCCTCGGTTAAAACTAAACAAGCTGCACACAATGTAAACAAGCTGCAAATCAGACTGATTTGTCTTTTTAATCTCTCCCTCTCTCTCTCTTAAAATGAAAGTCCACAGCAAACAAAACCTAGGGATTCATAACAATGGCCACTCCTCATTGTGAGCTGACAGGTGTGCCAGTAGGTGGGATGACTGTGTGAATCCTTTCCCACATTCTCAGCAGGTGAACGGCCTCTCTCTGGTGTGAACTCGCTGATGTCTCTGTAAGGTGAATGACTGAGTGAATCCCTTCCCAGATGAGCAGATGAACGGCTTCTCCCCAGTGTGAACTCGCTGATGTCTCTGCAGGGTGAATGACTGAGTGAATCATTTCCCACATTCTCAGCAGGTGAACGGCCTCTCCCCAGTGTGAACTCGCTGATGTCTCTGTCGGCTGGATAAATTAGTGAATCTCTTCCCACAGACTGAGCAGGAGAACGGCCTCTCCCCAGTGTGAACTCGCTGATGGACCAGTAGGGTAGATGACCGAGTGAAACCTTTCCCACATTCTGAGCAGGTGAATGGCTTCTCCCCAGTGTGAACTCGCTGATGTCTCTGTAGGTTGGATAAATGAGTGAATTCCTTCCCACAGTCTGAGCAGGTGAACGGCTTCTCCCCAGTGTGAACTCGCAGGTGATTCTGTAGGTTAGCTAACCGAGTGAATCCCTTCCCACAGACTGAGCAGGTGAACGGCCTCTCCCCAGTGTGAACTCGCTGATGTCTCTGTAGGTTGGATAAATGAGTGAATTCCTTCCCACAGACTGAGCAAGTGAATGGCCTCTCCCCAGTGTGAACTCGCAGGTGATTCTGTAGGTTAGCTAACCGAGTGAATCCCTTCCCACAGACTGAGCAGGTGAACGGCTTCTCCCCAGTGTGAATTCGCAGGTGATTCTGCAGGTTAGCTAACTGGTTGAATCCCTTCTCACAGACTGAGCAGGTGAAAGGCTTCTCCCCAGTGTGAACTCGCTGGTGACTCCGTAGGTGGGATGACCGAGTGAATCCCTTCCCACAGACTGAGCAGGTGAACGGCTTCACCCCAGTGTGAACTCGGTGATGACTCTGTAGGGTGGATGACTGAGTGAATCCCTTCCCACATTCTGAGCAGGTGAATGGCCTCTCTCCACTGTGAACTCGCTGATGTCTCTGTAGGCTGGTTAAATTAGTGAATCTCTTCCCACAGACTGAGCAGGTGAATGGCCTCTCTCCACTGTGAACTCGCTGATGTCTCTGTAGGCTGGATAAATGAGTGAATCTCTTCCTACAGACTGAGCAGGTGAACGGCCTCTCCCCAGTGTGAACTTGCTGATGTCTCTGTAGGCTGGATAAATGAGTGAATCTCTTCCCACAGACTGAGCAGGTGAACGGCCTCTCTCCACTGTGAACTCGCTGATGACTCTGTAGGTGGGATAACTGATTGAATCTCTTCCCACATTCTGAGCAGTTGAACGGCTTCTCCCCAGTGTGAACTCGCTGGTGTCTCTGCAGGATGGATAAATTAGTGAATCTCTTCCCACATTCTGAGCAAGTGAATGGCCTCTCTCCACTGTGAACTCGCTGATGACTCTGTAGGGTGGAAGAGTCAGCGTATCTCTTCCCACATTCTGAGCAGGTGAACGGCCTCTCCCCAGTGTGAACTTGCTGATGTCTCTGTAGGTTGGATAAATTAGTGAATCTCTTCCCACAGTCTGAGCAGGTGAATGGCTTCTCCCCAGTGTGAACTCGCTGGTGTACCAGTAGGGTAGATGACTGTGTAAATCCTTTCCCACAGTCTGAGCAGGTGAACGGCTTCTCCCCAGTGTGAACTCGCTGGTGAGCCATTGGGTCAGATGACTGAGTGAATCCTTTCCCAGAAATTCAGCAGATGTCCAGCCTCTGCCCAGTGTGAACTGACTAGTGTGCCACAGGTGGGATGACCGACTGAACCCCTTCTCACACACAGAACAGGTGAATGGCCTTGCCCAGTGTGAACTTGCTGATGTACCTTCAATTGTGATAACCGAGTGAATCCATTCCCACTGTCTGTGCAGGTGAAAGGCCTTTCTCCTGTGTAAAGTGACGGGCTTGTGAGTTGGTCAGATGACCAAGTGAATCCCTCCCCACAGTGTGAGTCGGAAGGATGGTCGATTGAATACCTTGCTCCACTTATTAAATATCTAGACAGAGACAACAAAACTGTTGTGCCGTGTTTGAGCTTACTGGAGACGAATTCCTTCTCATTTTTAACCTGTAAAAAGATTTACAAACTCCATCAATGGGTGTAGGACAACATTTCAGATGACATTACTTGAGTTGCCAAAGTTTGATCTGGTATCACACTGTTACAGTGAGGTTCTACCCAAGTTGGACAGAGAAATCATCTCCTGACTGGGCAGAGAGCTGGTATCTGGAATGACCATCAATTCCCTGATGCTCTTCCGGTCTGTATAAGAATGGGGCATTTCTGCCGTCTCCAATCTGTGCCTTGGCTCAGTTTGACTCACTCCATTGGTATTATTCCCTGTTCCCACTGAGCTGCATTGGTTCCTGGCCCCACAGTAACTGAAACACTCTCACACAAATAGTTTTTCTTGACGTGCAGCTGGGATCTTCTTTTATGTATTATTAACTTAAAGTGCCAAAGTTTTAACGCCATATAAAAAATTCCTGCTGAAATGACTGGTTGGTTCACACAGCTGTCAAAAGGGGTTAGAGTGAATTTTTGTATTATTTCAAGTTCTTGTCACAATCATGAAAAATTTCAACACAGAAACAGGCCCTTTGGGCCATCTGGTCTGTGCTGAACTATTTAAACAGCCCACTCCCACACCTCTACCATCCAGGTACCAACACAAACCTCTTAAATGTTGAAATCGAGCTCGCATGCACCACTTGTGCTGGCTGCTCATTCCACAGCCGGATGACCATCTGTGTGAAGAAGTTTCCCCTCATGTTCCCCTTAACATTTCACCTTTCACCCTTAACCCATTGCCTCTGGTTGTTGTCCCACCCAATCTTCGTGGAAAAAGCTAGCTTGCATTATCACTATCTGTGCCCCTCTATCACAATCAATTCTCCCCTCAATCTTCTGCATTCCAAAGAATGAAGTACTGATTTGTTCAATCTTTCCTTATAACCCAAGTCCTCCAGACATGGCAACATCCTTGTGAAATTTCTCTGAAATCTCTGAACTTCTTTTACATCTTTCCTGTAGGTAGGTGACCAAAACTGCACACAATACTTCAAATTAGGCCTCACCAATGTCTTCTAGAAGTCAACATAACATCCATCTATTGTTATCAGTACTTCGGTTCATGAAGGGCAATGGGCTGAAATCATTCTTTCCATCCCTATCTACCTGTGATACCACTTTCAGTGAATTAAGGACTTGTATTCCCAGGTCCCTTTCTTCTACAATACTCTTCCGTGCCCGACCAGTCACTGTGAAAGACCTCCCTTGGTAGGTCAGACCAAAGTGTAACAACTCACACTGGTCTGCATTAAATTCCATTTTCCTTTTCTCAAACCATTTTCCCACCTGGTCCAGATGACACTGCAATCCATGATAGTCTTCTCGCAGTCCGCTAAACCCCCAGTCTTGTTGTCATCCACAAATTTGCTGATCCAGTTAACCACACTATCATCCAGATTACTGATATAGATGACAAACAACAACAGATCCAGCACTGATCCCTGTGGCAACCACTAGTCACAGGCCTCCAGTCAGAAAGGCAACCATCTGCTACCACTCTCTGGCTTCTCCCAAAGACAGTGTCTCATCCAATTTACTGTGTAATCTTGAATGCTGAGTGACTGAACCTTCTTGACCAACCTCCCATATGAGACTTTGTCAAGTGCCTTGCTAACGTCCATGCAGACAACATCCACTGCCTTGCCTTCATCCACTTCCCTGATAACTTCCTCGAGAGACTCTATAAGACTGGTTAGATATGACCTACCATGCACAAAGCCATGCTGTCTCTCCTTAATCAGTCCACACCTATCCAGATACTTACAGTATATACTTGGTTCCTGCACACACATTCCAATAACTTTCCCAGTTCTGATGTCAAGCTCACCAACGTATTATTTCCTAGTTTATTTTTACAGCCTTTCTTGAACATCAGAACAACATTGTCTGTCCTCCAATCCTCCAGTACCTCACCTGTCACTAAGGATGATTTAAATATCTGTGCTAAGGCCCTGATAATTTCTGCACTTGTCTTCCGCAGGGTCCTAGTGAACAACTTGTCAGGCCCTGGGGATTGATCCACACTAAATTGCCTCAAACCCCTCCACCTCTGTAATCTGTACAGGGTCCATGAAGTTGATGCGGCTTTGCCTCACTTCTATAGACTCTGTGTTCATCTCTTGAGTAAATACGGAAATACGGAAAAAAAATCTCCCCAAGTCTATGTTATCCCTTCATATGGATTACCATTCTGATCTTCCAGAGAATTAATTTTTTCCCTTGCAATATTTTTGCTCTTAACATATCTGCAGAATCCCTGAGGATTCTCCTTCACCTTGTCTGCTGGGGCAACCTCATGCCTTCTTTTATTTCTTTCATAAGTGTTCACTTGAATTTCCTGTATTTCATAAGTACCCCATTTGTTCCTAACTGCCTGTACCTGGTACGCACCTCCTTTTTATTGATCTGGGAGAGGAAAGCCAAAGGGGTGATAGATCTGCATGGTTGGAGGTGGGGGTAAGGAGGGTTAAACTAAAGTTGCAGGGGGAATGGGAGCCTGAATAACAGAACGGGTATTGGAGAGGTTGTGGAGACAGATGTTGTTCAGGCCTCAGACAAAGTCAGGAATGAAAAAGTTGAGCATGGTGCAGTGAATATGCTGAGCCCTGTATATTTCAATACAAGGAGCAGCGTAGGAAAGGTGGATGAGTTCAGGGCATGGATCAACACCTGGAATCAACACTAGGATCTGGCAACTGTGGATTGGGACAGGCTGCTTTATGGCAAAGATGTGCTTGGTAAATGGGAGTCCTTCAAAGCAAAATTTTGAAAGTAGTAAGAGGGTATGTCAGAATAAAAGGTAAAGATAGAAACTGTAGGGAAACTTGGATTGCAAGAGATATTGAGACCCTGGTAAAGCACAAAATGGAATTGCATAACAGGGATAGGCAGTCAGTTTCTTATGGAGTATAAGAAATGCAAGAGAACACATAAGAAATCAATCAGGATGGCTAAAAGATGGCATGAGGTTGCTGTCACAGAAAAGGTGAAGGATAATCCTCAGGGATTCTAGAGATAGATTAAGAGTAAAAGGATTTCAAGACACAAAGTTGGTCCTCTGGAAGACCGGAATGGCAATCCACATGTGGAACCAAAGCAGATGGGGGAAGACCTTAAATATTTTTCAAACTCTATTTACTCAGGAGATGGACAAAGGGTCTATGGGAGTGTGGAGAAGCGGCATTATCCATTTCAACCCTGGGGGAAAAAATACTTCTCTGGCCAGTCACACGCTCAATACCCCTCATCATTTTATACACCAAAAAATGTCTCTAAATATAAACAAGGAAATTATACATTGCACAATCTACTTTCCACGATTCAGTACATTTACACAGACAGGTGTGTAAAAAGGTCCCAACGAATATCAGCGACAAAAAGGCCCAATTCACCACAACCACAAACTGTTCCTGCTGCTACCATCCAGGAAACGGTACCACAGCAAAAGGACCAACAGGCTCCGGGACATCATCTTCCACCAGGCCATCAGACTGATTAATTCATGCTGATACAATTGCATTTCGATGTTATATTGACTGTCCTATGTACAAACTATCTATTATAAATTACTATAAATTAAACATTGCCCATTTAGATGATGTAAGGTAAATATTACTATTCCTCATGTTTATGAAGTATGTATTTAATAAAGTCAATTCAATTCACCCTCTCCACTATCTGTTCTGTCATTCTTCAACTTATTTTAACCACATCACCCCCTCCCCTGCTCACTATCACTAGCAAGTCTTACCACTAGGATATTTGTCCCCTCTTGTTCTGTTCCTCTAACTAACGAATCCCCTGTCAGTCTTTTGACTTTCCTCTGCCAGGTAATTACCCCCACAGCTTCTGAAGTGGTCCACCTGTTGTTGTGTGAAATGGCCACAAGAGTACTCTGCGAGGCCTATTTAACCTCATTCCCCTTCCTGACTCTCACCCAGTTTCCTGTGTCCTGCACCTTGGGAGTAACTCACCTCTCTTCATGTCATATCTATCACCCCCTCCAACTGCTGGATGATATGGAATTCACCCATTTCAAGCAGCTCATTGAAGTGCAGGGTTACAAGTTGCAGCTGGATGCACATCTTGTAGGTGAGGGCATCAGGGACACTACAGGTCTCCCCTCCTTCCCTCGAATACCCCTCTAATTTGTAATAACCAGTGTGCAGATAAATCTTGGGACTGTGTATTTTTTACCCAGTGACAGCTAGCAAATCACTGTCAATAGGAACTTTGATCTCCTCTGGGTTTGATCGAGTTCATTTGCACTCTCACACAACCTATGTAGCAGGCCTGTAACAGGAAATGCAGGAGTTTGTCACCAAAGCTTTTGCACATTGTCCATATGTGGTTTGCTTGCTAAATTACGCTTTAAGAAGTCAGATTTCCAAATATCACTCCACTTCCTCCCACTTGCAAATTCTCCAGCAACTTTTGCATCACCAAAATGCAAACAGGCATCACTAGTTTCTGTGTTCTACATATATATTCCCCCTGAACCCGTCCCCAATGACTGACGGTGGTGAACTCAGTGATGGCAATGCCAATGAATATGAAGGGAAGGGCAGTAGTCTGTCTCCCTGGAGTCTGGCACATTTCTGATGTGAAAGCTACTTGTTGCCCAGGGCAAAGGTGCTTGATATCATTGCGAACCCAGAGAGAATGGGACAAAACATGTTCTCACCGGTAGAAAAGTCCAGAGCAAGAGGAGGTAAAGGAAGCAACACACACAAAATACTGGAGGAGCTCAGCAGGCCAGGCAGCATCTATGGAAAAGAGTACGAATGGTGAGTTCCACCGGCATTTTGTGTGTATTGTTTGGATTTCCAGCATCTGCAGATTTTCTCTTGTTAGTAATTGGAGGTAGAACAAAGGCGATTTTCTCAACTTGTGATGTAAAAGATTTTGTTCCCTTTCTCCGAGTTCCTAATCCTTGCATTTAGATAGCTGGAGCTCAGCTGTCTGTGAGATCCATCGGTTCCCATTCCCTCATCAGCCGGAAGCTCCCCGGGGCCCGTGTACGGGTCGTGGGGCTGAGAGAGAGGGAAGAGGGCAGGACTGTCTCGGGATTGCTGCCCACGGTGTCCGAAATTCAGAGGAATTATCCCGAAATCGGTATTTAAGATAAAAACGCGGTTAATCGCTCTTACCTGCAACCGACATTTTCAAATCCTTCTGTGCACTGCGCGCATGCGTGAAACTCAGGGACGGCCTCAGCCTGACGCCTGCGCATTTCATCGGCGCTTCAGCGCCGGCGAAATTCTGAACGCATGGCCCTATGGGTAATCACGGTGCCATTAAACATTTCTGCAAGCACCGGTTCAATGTCCATACCTCATTTTTTTTTTATCTTGGGTATAGAAAAAATCTGCAGCTGTTTTAACGCAGAAAGCGGCTCCCATAAGCGATATACTCAATATCAACGTGTATCTAATGCCAAAGTAAAATGCAGATATAAAACATAGGAGATTCTGCAGTTGCTGGAAATACTGAGAAAACATTTTCTATGTATTCCTCTCCAAAATTTCTGCCTTATCTGTTGATTTCCACCTGTGTTTTGCAGAAATTAACCACCTTTTTTTCGATCAACCAGTTTCCAAATGCTTCTAATCTTTCACTTTTAACCACACCGTGCTCGTCTTATTCGTCCTCCTCCTCTGGACCCCATCTCTCTCTGGAGCCCCTGACTCAGGCTGGCAAATCTTCGGTTTCTGACTCTGCACCATCGAAGATTCACTCGTTAGTCTGCTGTCAGACTTTAGAGGTGCATTGTGTTACGAGACCGCAGGTTCGCTTACTGTGAGTGTCGCTTTAAGTGGCTGAGTGAGGCGGGGCTGTGACGTCAGACACAAGCTGCGGCAGCCTGAGGGAGCGGGAGCGGGAGAGGGAGAGGGAGAGGGAGCGGGAGAGGGAGACCGTGTTACGAGATTGTGTTACGAGACCGCAGGTTCGTTTACTGAGTGTCGCTTTAAGTGCCTGAGTGAGGCGGGGCTGTGACGTCAGACACAAGCTGCGGCAGCCTGAGGGAGCGGGAGCGGGAGAGGGAGACAAGCTGTTGGAACTTCAGCGTGTGACTGCTATAGGCTACAACTCTTCCATGCCCAAAAGGTTGGGTTGATCTGATCATCGGCACGTAGTGCACAACGGATGTGTGACTGTCACTTCGTATCATCCATATGTGTGGATTTGCTGGAGTACCCGTGGTATCACTTTTGTTGGCCCTTATCTGGAATCGGGGTGTTCTGTGGTAACCACTTGAAGACGATATTCCTGTGACTGTCACCTGGTGATATTTCTAAGTGGATTTCGGAACTAATCGACGGATAAGATCTTTGGCGACTGTTATTTCGTTTACCCAGAGTGGAATGTGTGTGGAATTCTTCGTAATTGCCTTCTCTCTACATTCCCTTTCTTAGTAACTACGCTATACAGCAATATAAATGCAGATATATCAAACAGGTTAGCAATAATTGTGTGTGTGTGTGTGTGTGTGTAAATAGGAAAGCCAAGCTTCTTCACGCCTCTGGGTGAATGGATACCGTCTTCCGGTGATGAGTGAAGTTCGGTTCAGTTCGTGGGATTGAGTCGAGTAGTGATGGAGAGAGAGAGAGGGAGAGTTTTGAGTCTTCAGGTAAGCTGACGCCGTCGTCCTCCGAAATCCTTTGGAAGTTACCGACTGTGACACTACAAACGGGACCGTTCTTCTGTGGTGGAGTTATTAACCCAGGCGAGGGATGGACACACGAATAACTCCCCACCGGTCACAGCCTTTTCACACTGCGAGAGCCACTGATCGATGCTCCGGATCGATCGTCCAAAGCCCAACTTTTTCTGTGGACACAACAAAGCTCATTCAGTGTCCAAAACCATGTGTCTGGAGGTCTGTCAGCGGACCTCCTACTTATCTCACCGTGCTGAGCCCCAGCTGTCCATCAAACAGTTCCTCCCTTCTCTCTCTGTAAGAACACAGAAGCTGACAATGTCCTTGTAAAAGTGTCAACAAGCTTACAGAGAAACCATTACACCATCTCCGAGCAGTCTTTCTCTCTCTCTCTCTCCCCTCCCCCCCTCTCCCTCTCCCTCTCTCCAACAAGGTGTTCGGTGTTGAACAACATCTCCCTCTTTCTTTTCAAAAACACAGTTCGTAGGGGTAATTCAGGACCCCGTCACAATACTAATAAAGATAGTGATTTTAAAATCGAAAACAGACTCCGTTGGTGACCTATTGCTGCTGGTACGTAACAATTGTGCTGTCTGAGGCACAGTCCTTTAAAATTGGTGAAAATTACCTAAAACATTGAAAAGAGCGGAGAAGAAGGAGTTTAACCATCTTCGTCCGGAGCCCTGAACAACGTCACAACCACAGTGAGCTCATCGTCTTGTTCAGCCCGGAGAAAATCATGCAGGAAATTCATGCAGGTGTATAAGATGATGAGAGGCATTGGTCGTGTGGATAGCCAGAGGCTTTTTCCCAGGGCAGAAACGGCTAACATGAGGGGGAATTGGTTTACGCTGCTTGAGAGTAGGTACAGAGGAGATGTCAGAGCTAAGTTTTTTAAGCAAAGAGTGGTGTGAGTGTGGAATGCACTGCCAGCGACGGTGGTAGAGGCGGATACAAAAGGGTCTGTTAAGAGACTCTTGGATAGGTACATGGAGCTTAGGAAAATAGATGGCTATGCGGTAGGGTAATTTTAAGCAATTTCTAGAGTAAGTTACATGGTCGGTACAACATTGTGGGACAAAGTATCGATAATATGTTGTAGATTTCTGTGATTCTATGACATTCAAGGAAAATCTCCTATCCCACGGAGTGGTGACTAGTTGCAACCTGTCATCTCAGGGAGAGTGAGAGGGCAGCGGCAGGGATAGATTTTCATATACTGATATGGAACAGAGACATGGGCAGGGACCAGCTGGGCTGAGTGGACCTCTCAAGCGAGACACGGGATTTGATACAGAACTGATTTATCATTCACAGATCCACAATATTAAACACCAGTCTAGTTTAAGGCTACCATCAGCAGAACAGACTCCTCCAATGCTCAGTGACCAGGGTTCAGTCCTGGGTGCGATGAGCAGCCGCAAGAACTGCAGAATCTGACAGTGACAGTCCCTCATGAACCTGCAGCTGCCTTCAGTCACCGTGATGGTTAAACATTTAACACGGAGCTGATTTGAACTTCCTCCCTGATGTGAAGTTGCTGGTATTGCAGCAGCTGGGATGATTGAGTGAAACTCTTTGCTCACTCCGGAAACAAAAGTGGCCTCTATTTATTGTGAACTCACCGGAGCATCACAAGGTGGGTTAACTGAATGAGTCTCTTCGCACACACGGAGCAGGTGAACGGCCGCTTCCCAGAGTGAAGCTTTTAGTGTATCTGCGATGCCCGACTGAATCCCTTCCAAAATGAGAGCCAGTGAATGACGTCACAGTGCTCTGAACGTCATGGCGATGTATCCAATCAGATCACGGACATGGACACGTGTTCGCGCTCTCCTTGTCGCGAGTGGGGCGCTGACTTCTCCAGCATCTCCGCCTCCACATTCAAGGATCGGCGACATTCAAGCGCTGGTGAACTGACAGATACAGCGGAACTATCGTGCTGTTGTGTTTGTGATTCCCATACACAAATCCTTTGACTTTCCTACACGGCTAAAAGCTTACAAAGCACGTCGGTGGGTGAAGGACAACATTTCCACTCAGATTATTTAGTTTCCATGGTGTCTTCTGAGAAAAACACTGTCACAACTCAAAACAACTTGGGGGGACAAGACTTCATCTTCTAACTGGCCACAGTTCCGGCATCAGGAACAATATCAAACTCTCTGCTTCCCTCTCTATATCAAAATGGATCATTCCTCCCCTTCATCAGTCTGTGACTTGGCTCAGTTTGTCTGACTCCTTCGCATTCTGAGCATGCGCCACACACCTGCTGAGATCACATTTTATTTACACGGCTGTGACTGCAGACTTTCTGATTATTATGTCCCTCCCGGCATTTGACGGTGGTAAACTCAGAGTCAGCAATGGTATTGAACATCAGGAGTAGATGATTAGGCTTTTTCGTTGGAGATCGATAAACTGCCGGTAGTGTGTGTCTGGATGAGTGGGTCGTTTTCACATTGGAAGGAGGTAGCGTTTGGAGTAGCACAGAGATCAGTCCCTGACCACAGTTGTTCACAGTTTAATGTCCTGGCGGAGGCAGCGAGATGTGAGATGTCCCAGTCTGCTGGTGAGGCAGAAAGAGTGGAGTTGGGGGAGGGGAAGCTATTCACATGCAATTCCGTAGCTTTGCAATCAGTACATAGTGCACTGTGGGGCTGCAGTGGCGGGTTCCAATCTGCTAATTAGATTTGCTGACGGCACTACATTGATCCGCCGGATCCCAAATAATAACGAGGCAGCCTACAGAGAAGAAGTCATCACCCCGACACAGTCATGTCAAGAAAACAACCTCTCCCTCATTGTGACAAAAACAAAGGAGCTGGTTGTGGATTACAGGAGGAATGGAGACAGGGACCAAACTCAACATTTCCAAGTCTGTTATTGACACAAAATGCACATTTTAATATTGATCATGACACAATGTATTTTAAATATTGTTAATGACGTAAAACATGTTTATAGATTGTTACTGACAGAGAACCGTATAATTCGTGTTCCGTGTGTTATCTGAATATACTTGCCTGTGATGGTGCCACAAGTCAGTGTTTCTCTGTCCCTGTACCTTCCCGTACGTGTGCACTTGGCAATAAATTCAACAGGACCTGACAAATCTCAGTGAGATTTTATTAGTGATGATCATCTTGGCAGCTCGGTAGGTCGAATGTATGCGACAGTACACTGTTAAATGCAAAACCCTGAACAGTGTTGATGATCAGAGGGATCTTAGACTCCAAGTTCATCGCTCCCTGAAAGAGACTGCACAGATTGATCGGGTGGTTAAGAAGGCAAATGGCATGGTTGTCTGTATTAGTTGAAGCACTGAGTTCAAAAGTCGGGAAGTTTTGTTGCGCCTGTTCCGAGCCTGCGGTCGTACTGTGACTGTTTCTTTAAGAGCGCCGGCGTGAGGAGGCGGGACTATGACGTCAGTCACAGGCTGACTGCGCTGACTGAGGACTGAACCATGAGAGAGAGAGAGAGAGAGAGAGAGAGAGACAGCGATCTCCAGACAGGCAGTCGGCCAGTCTAAAGAGAGAGAGAGAGAGAGAGAGAGAGAGAGAGAGAGAGAGAGAGAGATTTGCAGACAGGCAGTCGGCCAGTCTAAAGAGAGAGAAAGAGAGACTGGAAAAGCTGATCGCTTCAGTTAGTCGCAGCTGAGGTTTGGAACTCTCCTATGCCCGCAAGAGTGGGTTGATCATCGGTACACCGAAACACAACGAATGTGTGTGGCTGTCACTTCGTATAATCCATAGGAGTGGATTGTGGAATATCTTGTGTTAACCCTTGCCTGGGCATGTTGTGTGGCAACCTCTGGAAGAAGGTATTCCTGTGACAGGTCACTTTCGCTGATAACTCGTATGTGGACGGATTCAACGGATAAGAACTTCGTCGACGGTTATTTTGAAGTAACCGCCTTTTCTCTACGTTTCACCCTGGATTACAAATATCTCTCTCCCATCATTTATTCCGTGGATTACTGAACTTTCCTACTTTACCATCTCAAGACTCAAGCTTTGTTCCCTCAGGCTCGATAGTCTGGGAGTTATATTTACACATCTATAACACTGCTAACTTTGCTTTATTTCGTTAAATTACTATGTTATAAGTTGATACTAATAAAGAGAATGGGTTTAACATCAAAACCAGACTGCAGCGTGAACTCTATTGCTGGTGGTTCGTTTCTACAACGTCACAGTTCGTAACACAGTTTTATAAAACTAGTTAGACCACATCTGGAGTGTTTCATACAGTTCTGGCCGCCCCCATTCTCGGAAGGATGTTGGGGCTTTGGAGAGGGCGCAGAAGAGGTTTACCAGGACACCTTTGTAAATGGTTCTATTACCGGTATCTATAACTTGTTGATTGAGTCTAGACAAGACTTCTTTGATAAAATAATAAGAGCTTGGGTGGATGACGTAAATTGTCAGATTTCTGATGATAGATGGAATAAAATTCTTAAACGGGTTAATAAATCATCTTTCTGTGCTCGTCATTCTCTTCTATAATTTAAAGTGGTTCATAGAGCTTACGTTTCTGAACAGAAGCTCTCCAGTTTTTACCCGAATGTTTCTCCACTTTGTAATAAATGCAACGCTGCTGATGCCTCTTTAATTCATATGATTTGGTTTGGCCCTACAATTGAAAAGTTTTGGCGGTAAGTATTCCATACCTTTTCACAAATTTTTTGGGTCCAATTTGACCCAAATCCCCTTACTGCCTTGTTTGGTATACCTATCTTTTTAACTAAAAATTTTTTCGATCAAATTGACTCTCTTAATTCTTCCTTTATTTGGAACAATAAGAGACCACGAATTAATAAGTATAATTTACAAAGATCTAAACAAGATGGTGGACTTGCACTTCCTAATTTAAGACTGTATTATTGGGCTGTGAATATTAGACAATTATGTTTTTGGTTATATTGGCTTGATAAGAAACAAAAATCATTATGGGTTGATTTGGAATTAAAAGCTGTTAAACAATTTCATTTAACTTCAATATTAGCAGCTCCATTACTTTTACAGCTCTCCAAAATTCCAAATTTAAATCGTTACCCGGTTATTAAACTATTCCTACGGATTTGGGTTCAGTTTCGTAATTTTTTTAAATTTGAAAGAATTTAGTTGTCTAGTTTTTTATATCGAAGCTTTTCATTTAAACCTTCAACAACTGACCCCATTTTTCTCCTATGGAACAATAAAGGGATCCATTCTTTTACAGATTTATTTTGTGATGGTCGATTGATGACCTTTCAAGGGCGAATTGACAAAATTTCTCTCGCTCATACACATTTTTTGGAATATGTTCAGTTTCGACATTTTTTACAATAATGCTGACCTAAGTTTCCATATTTACAAGAATCGGATTTGTTAGATACCGTTTTGAAATTGAATCCCTGAGAGAAAGTTTCCATTGGCAGAATGTATAACTTATTTTTATTACAAATGAGAACATATCACTAAAGATTAAACAAGATTGGGAGAGAGAACTTAATATGACCTTTGTTAATGAAGATTGGCTTCGAGTTTTGAAAAACGTAAATTCTTCGTCTATATGTGCCAACCATTGTTTAATTCAATTTAAAACTGTTCACCGTTATTATTTAACAAAGGAGAGACTATCTAAAATATTTCCTAGTATAGACAAATGCTGACATAGATGTAAAACTGAAGTAGCTACTTTGTCACATATGTTCTGGCATGTTCATCATTAAAATCGTTTTGGAAATCTTTATTTCCAACAAGATCTAAAGCTCTGAAAATTAATTTACAACCTAATCGGTTGACTGTTCTATTTGCTGTAGTTCCACATCATATTCAGGGTATTTCA
Organism: Hypanus sabinus; assembly: GCF_030144855.1. Classification (NCBI taxonomy): domain Eukaryota; kingdom Metazoa; phylum Chordata; class Chondrichthyes; order Myliobatiformes; family Dasyatidae; genus Hypanus; species Hypanus sabinus. The sequence continues at coordinate 126,801 of NW_026781251.1, read as the reverse complement.
TCTTCAGATCAACATGTAATTGAATTTGTTACACTATTGACAAGAAGGGCTATTTTATTAAAACACAAAGATACTTCTTCCCTTGAATTAATTGAATGGTTTTCTCAAGGAATCTTATGTCTTAGTTTGAAAAAAATTAGGAGAACTTTTGATCCTCGAATCGATTTTGAGAGAAGATGGGGTTCTTTGCCAAATATTATCATTTAATTTGAACTATGCTATATGCTTTCCTTCCAATTTTATTTTTTTATAAATATGAAATGGCGGTTGATGATTCTATTTTTATATTTAGATGATGGTTAAACGTTTTGCTCCGGGGGGTTGATTCCTAATGGGTTTTTCCCTTTTTTGTTGTTCGTGGGTTCCCCCCAAGTTAGATGGGGTTCTTTATTTCCTTCTTTTTCCTATATATATTTTCTATTTTTATATTTTACGATTAGTTTTTTTCTTCACCTTTATTAATTTTATACATACTAATCTACTGAAGTCTTGTTTCATTCTATAGCTGGAGAAGATTATGTACTAGTTAAAAAGATTCTAAAAATGAAAAATGTAAATGACAAAACAACAATGTAACAAAGCATTATGGCTACAGAGAAAGTGCCGTGCAGATAGACATATGGTGCAAGGTCACGTCGAGTTACATTGTGAGGTCGAGTCCATTTTATCATTCATTTGGCTTATAACCACAGACAGGAAACCGTCCTTGAGCCGGGTGGTTCGCGCTTTAAGGCTTTTGTATCTCTTCCCCGATGGAGGAGCGGGTTTGCAGCGAGAATGTCCAGGTTGTGAGGGTCTTTGAGTACATGGCCTGCTTTTTCGAGGCAGGGGAAGTGAAGGAAGAGTCCATGGAGGGGAGGCTTGTTTCTCTGATGTTCTCTGCAGTTCCTTGCAGTCATGGGCAGAGCAGTAGCCATACAAAGCCGCGAAGTATCGACAAGAAGCTCAGAGACCTCGGCCTTCACCCTGCCTTGTGTAGCCGAATCCTGGACTTCCTGTCAGATCGCCGGCAGGTGGTAAGAGTGGGCTCGCTCACCTCTCTCTCTCTGACCCTCAGCACACATACCCCACAGGGTTGTCTCTTTGCCCCCTACTTTACTCTGTGCACCCATGAGTTGTGTCGCCACCCACAGCTCCAATCTGCTAACTAAATTTGCTGACAGCACTACACTGACTGGCCTAATCTCAAATAATAATGAGGCAGCCGACAGAGAAGAAGTCATCACCCCGACACAGTCATGTCAAGAAAACAACCTCTCCCTCATTGTGACAAAAACAAAGGAGCTGGTTGTGGATTACAGGAGGAATGGAGACAGGGAGCAAATTCAACATTTCCAAGTCTGTTATTGACACAAAATGCACATCTTATTATTGATCATGGCACAATGTATTTTATATATCGTTAATAACTTAAAACATATTTACAGATTGTTACTGACAGAGAATCGTGTAACTTGTGTTCCGTGTGTTATCTGAATGTACTTGCCTGTGATGCTGCCACAAGTCAGTGTTTCTCTGTACCTGTACCTTCCCGTACGTGTGCACTTGGCAATAAATTAAACAGGACCTGAGAAATCTCAGTGAGATTTGATTAGCGATGATCATCTTGGCAGCTCGGTAGGTCGAATGTATGAGACAGTACACTGTTAAATGCAAAACTCTGAACAGTGTCGATGATCAGAGGGATCTTAGACTCCAAGGAGGCGGGACTATGACGTCAGTCACAGGCTGACAGAGAGAGAGAGAGAGAGAGAGAGAGAGAGACTGGAAAAGCTGATCGCTTCAGTTAGTCGCAGCTGAGGCTTGGAACTCTCCTATGCCCACAAGAGTGGGTTGATCATCGGTACACAGAACCACAACGAATGTGTGTGGCTGTCACTTCGTATAATCCATAGCAGTGGATTTTAGAATATATTGTGTTAACCCTTGCCTGGGTATGTTGTGTGGTAACCCCTGGAAGACGGTATTCCTGTGACAGGTCACTTTCGCTGATGACTCGTATGTGGACGGATTCAACGGATAAGAACTTCGTCGACGGTTATTTTGAAGTAACGGCCTTTTCTCTGCGTTTCACCCTGGATTACAAATATCTCTCTCCCATCATTTATTCCGTGGATTACTGAACTTTCCTACTTTACCATCTCAAGACTCTAAGCTTTGTTCCATCAGCCTCGATAGTCTGGGAATTACATTTACACATATATACACTGAACACTGTCAACTTTCCTTTATTTCATTAAGTTACTATATACTAATAAAGAGAATGGTTTTAACATCAAAACCAGACTCCGGTGTGAACTCTATCGCTGCTGGTTCGTTTCTAAAACGTTACAGTTTGTAACACAGTTTTATAAAACTAGTTAGACCGTATCTGGAGTGTTTCATACAGTTCTGGTCGCCCCCATTCTCGGAAAGATGTCGGGGCTTTGGAGGGGGCGCAGAAGAGGTTTACCAGGACACTGCCTGGATTAGAGGGCATGAGCTATAACGAGAGGCTGGACAAACTTGTGTTGTTTTCTCCAGAGCGGCGCAGGCTGGGGTGAGACTGGATGGACGTTTATAAGATTACAAGAGGAATAGATAGAGTGGACAGACGATATATTTTTCCTGGGGGTTGAAATGTCTAATACATTTAAGGTGAGAGGAGATGTGAGCGGCAAGTTTGCTTCTTTCCACAGACTAATGAGTAGCTGGAATCTCTGCCGGGGGGCGGGGGCTGTTGCCAATCCTGACACGTGATCCCGTTTGCCCCTCCCATTTAACCGCAGATGGGCAGCATCTGCGCGTCTGTTTCCGAGGCCCCGCCTCCCGATGATGTAACAATCTCTTCGCGCATGTTCACAGTCTCCGGGTGGACGGTGTTATCCTCTCCGCTCAGAGCTGAAGTAGGTCGGCTGTGTGTTCGGGAAAGACTTTCGTCTCTTCCGTCGGGATCACTGTCTGCGGGCCGAAGATATCACTTCCCCATCGGTGAGTACTGAGACCGATCCCGAGCGGGGAGATCCGATGTTGGCCGTGAGCCCCGAACTGAGGGCCAGGAATTCATTTGTTTTCCAGCTATCTGGGCTCGTCAGAAATGTGTCGACTTCACTTAATCTGCATTGAACGATCCAAACCAGGAGCCCAGGCTGTCTGTTTCCGCAGAATTGAAATGGAAGTCCCGCCGACAGGTCACGTGAGGCTGTGTGCCGCAGATTCGCCCCGCCCTCCGCTTTTTGATGCAAAGTCACGTGGTGCGATTTTGGCCACTGAGTCCCATTAACTTCCCCGAACTCGCCTCGCTTCCTGAGGCTCCTCACATTTGTCCTGGAGCTTTATGGCTGTTGTGTCTTCTCCCGGACTGGGGTGGGTGAGAAAGGAGAACGTCCCAGGTTGTGGGGATCTTTGATTTCATTGCCTGCTTTACCGAGGGACTGGGAAGTCTCGGGGGAGAATGGTTTCAGCCTCAGCTCCACGCAGTAGAGCAGAGCCACACGTTACTCCTGCAAGTTTATAGTCCAGCGACGGCGGTCGGTCCAGTATAGACAAGACAGGATCTGTAATACAAACTTCCTGAAATGGTGCTGTTTTAGTCTGGAAATGGAGTGATAGTATAACAGTAAAGGAAGCACAACTTGTCCTTGTAAATTATCCTGGAACCGATTTGTCTGTTATTCCTGGAAATATGTCCGGTACAGTTGTTGCTAATGAGGTTCACATGAATAATCTCAGGAATGATCGGCTTTATGAATGAGGAGCATTTGATGGTTCTGGACCTGTGCTCGATGGAGTTCAGAGGGACGGTGGGGGTGGTGGAGGGATGTATGGTTAAGTAAACCTACCGAATGCTGAAAAGTCTGGATACAGTGGATGTGGAGAGGAAGTTTCCTTTAGACAGAAAGTCTGTCATCTGACAGCACAGTCTCAGAATAAAGATGCTTCCCTTTTAAACTGAGATAATTTATTTTTTGGCTAAAAGATGTCTGATATGTGGAATTTGTTGCCGCAGAATTTGTTTGAGGCTGCCAGTTGGGTATATTTGTGACAGATTAATATATTGATTATTGCTGAGTAGCTTCAGTGTTACAGGAGGAAGGCAGGAATATGGTGTTGGAATAAAAATCAGCCCTGGTTGAATGGTGGGACAGACCAGATGGATTGAATCACCTAATTCTGTTCCTGGGTCTTATGTTTTACCGTGACTGGATGATGGATCCTTCTTAGCCCTTATTGTCTGTGTCATGTGAGGGACAATAAAAGATTGTTCACTGAGATCATTATATTTGCCTTCAATGTTTAAATTTCAGTGAGTTTTGATCCTAGTAACATTAAGCAGATATGTTTGGTCCTCCTTTTCATTGTTAATGTGGTTCATTATCTTTCATCTTAAAGTTAGACCTGCAGTGAGACATTTATTGGAAGAAAAGCACACAACTGGAAGCAGAGCGCGACTGAAGACGAGGGAACAGCAACAAGTGAACCAGCCCGAGGATTGAGAGCACCGACTGGAGAGAAACCAATCTGACTCGGAGATTCCAGTGATTCAGTCAGGAGAAAGTTGGTGAGTCTCATTTACTCAAACGCTGGTCCTTTAGGCATTACATACCTGTGCAAAGGAAGGTACAAAATAGTTGGGAGTGAGACAGAATGTGCCCAGAAAAACCAGTTATGCCAGTACCAGTCAGACCCAGTTGTGAAGAAGCCCCCTGCCCCAATATTCCCTTTAAACTTTTCGCCCTTCACCCTTAACCCATGTCCTCTGGTTTTTTTCTCCCCTAACCTCAGTGGAAAAAGCCTGCTTGCATTCACTCTATCTATACCCACCATAATTTTATACACCTCTATCAAATCACCCCTCATTCTCCTACGCTCCAGGGAATAAAGTCCTAACCTATTCAAACTTTCTCTGTAACTCAGTTTCTCAAGTCCCAGCAACATCCTTGTAAACCTTCTCTGCACTCTTTCGACCTTATTAATATTCTTCCTGTGATTCGGTGACCAAAACTGCACACAATACTCCAAATTTCCCCTCACTAATGCAATATACAACCTCACCAGTATATTCCAACTCATATACTCAGTACTTTGATTTATAAAGGCCAATGTACCAAAAGCTCTCTTTACTACCCTATCTACATGTGATGCCACTTTTAGGGAATTTTGTATCAGTATTCCTAGATCCCTCTGTTGTAGTGCACTCCTCAGTGCCCTACCATTACCTTGTATGTTCTACCTTCGTTTGACCTTCCGAAGTGCAGTACCTCACACTTGTCTGTATTAAACTCCATCTGCCATTTTTCCAGCTGGTTCAGATCCCTCTGCAAGCTTTGAAAACCTTCCTCACTGTACACTACACCTCCAATTTTTGTATCATCAACAACTTTGCTGATCCAATTTACCAAATTATTATCCAGATCATTGATATAGATGACAAATAACAATGGAGCCAGCACTGATCCCTGTGCTTCACCAGATTCCAGAAGGTTCACCTGATTGATTCCTGGGATGGCAGGACTTTCATATGAAGAAAGACTGGATCGACTAGGCTTATACTCTCTGGAATTTAGAAGATTAAGGGGGGATCTTATTGAAACATATAAAATTCTAAAGGGATTGGACAGGCTAGATGCAGGAAGATTGTTTCCAATGTTGGAGGAGTCCAGAACGAGGGGTCACAGTTTAAGGATAAAGGGGAAGACTTTTAGGACCGAGATGAGGAAAAACTTCTTCACACAGAAAGTGGAGAATCCGTGGAGTTCTCTGCCACAGGAAACAGTTGAGGCTGGTTCATTGGCTATATTTAAGAGGGTGTTAGATATGGCCCTTGTGGCTAAAGGGATCGGGGTTATGGAGAGAAAGCAGGTACAGGGTTCTGAGTTGGATGATCAGCCATGATCATACTGAATGGCGGTGTAGGCTCGAAGGGCCGAATGGCCTACTCCTGCACCTTTTTTGTATGTTTCTATGTGTGGAAAATTAGAATCTCCCACATTCACAACCTTGTGCTTGCTACAAATACCTGCTATCTCCTTACAAATTTGCTCCTCCAATTCTCGCTCCCAATTAGGTGGTTTACAATACGCCCCTATACGTGTTACTATACCTTTCCCAATCCTCAGTTCCACCCAAATAGGGTCCCTAACTGAGCCCTGTAATCTATCCTGTCAAAGCACCGCTGTAATATTTTCTCGGACAAGCATTGCAATACCTCCGCCTCTTGCCCCTCCGATTCTATCACACCGGAAGCAACGAAATCCAGGGATATTTAGTTGCCAATCACAGCCCTCCTGCAACCCTGTTTCACTAATGGATACAACATCATATTTCCAGTTATCATTCCATGCTCTAAGCTCATCCACCTTTCTTACAATGCTCATGGCATTAAAATAGGTGCATTCCAGAAACTTTCCACCTCTTTCTCTCTGTTTCTCCTAAAGCAACTTTATTATCTCTTTTTTTTCCTTCTCCCCTACATCTTCGGTCTGAGCGCTCCTACATCAGGGAGGAAGTTCAAATCATCTCTGTGTTAAAAGTTTCGCCATCACAGTGACTGAAGGCAGCTGCAGGTTCATGAGGGACTGTTACTGTCAGATTCTGCAGTTCTTGCGGCTGCTCATCGCACCCAGGACTGAACCCTGGTCACTGAGCATTGGAGGAGTCTGTTCTGCTGATGTTAGCCTTAAACTAGGCAGAAGTTTTACATTGTGGATCTGTGAATGATAAATCAATTCTGTATCATTTATCCCGTGTCTCAGGTATTTACTGTCTCTATCACCCTCACTATGTAAGGCCACTCAGTCCATCTGGTTCCTGTCCATGTTTCTGTTCCATATCAGTTTATCAAAATCTATCTCTGCCATTTCCCTCTCAACCTCCCTATGATGACAGGTTGCAACTAGTCACCTCTCCGTGTGATAAGAGATTTCCCTTGAATTTCATAGAATTATAGAAATCTACAGAGCATTATAGACGCGTTGGCCCATAATGTTGTGCCGACCATGTAACTTACTCTAGAAACTGTCCAGAATTACCCTACCGCATAGCCACCTATTTTCCTGAGCTCCATCTAAGAGTCCCTTAAAAGATCCTATTGTATCCGCCTCTACCACCGTTGCTGGCAGTGCATTCCAAACACACACCACTTTGTTTAAAAAACTTAGCTCTGACATCTCCTCTGTACCAACGCTCAAGCAATTTAAACCTATGCCCCTCGTGTTAGCCGTTCCAGCCCTGAGAAAAAGCCTTTGGCTATCCACACGTGAAATGCCTGTCGTCATCAAATACACCTCCATGAATTTCCTGCATGATTTTCTCCATGCTGAAGAACTGTGGTTTTAACGTTCTTCAGAACTCCAGACTGAGGTGGTTAACTCCTTTTTCCCTGCTCTTTTGAACGTTTTGGGTCATTTTCACTAATTTCAAAGGACTGTGCCTCAGACAGTTGGGTTGTTGCAACGCGCCTCTAAACTCTGACAGCACATCAGCAAGTTCACACTCTGGAGAGGCCGTTCACCTGCTCAGACTGTGGGAAGGGATTCACGTTGTCATCTCACCTATTGAGACATCAGTTAGTACACACTGGTGAGAGGCCATTCACCTGCTCTGACTGTGGGAAGGGATTCGCTTTGTCATCTCACCTATTGAGACATCAGTTAGTACACACAGGTGAGAGGCCATTCACCTGCTCAGACTGTGGGAAAGGATTCACTCAGTCATCCCACCTGCGAGCACACTACTCAGTTCACACTGGGGAGACTCTGGACACAAATAAATCAGTTCTATTTTAAACTCTGTCTCTGGTACTTAGTGAATTTATAACACACGTAGTGCTCAGTAGAGAGTCAACTCAGGCTGCCTGGACCTTGCTGAGATTCAATTCCACAACAGTCCTTTTAAATCATCCCCTGTTATTCACCTCTCACTCTCCCTGTGGTGATGGGTTCCAAACAGTCACTACTCTGTGGGTGAAGAGGTTTCCCTTGAATTTCCAGCAGACTGAAGAAGTTGAGCTGACTGCAGTTCTACCTGAGATGTTCTTCGCCCTTCAAATCTCTGGATGAGGAAGAGTGACATTGGTAGTTAACCTCCGTAATCACGACTCATTTCCATCTTATGGGTCATTTCTCCTGATAACAAAGGGTTGTTGAAAACACCAGTGTTCTTTAAAGACTGGAAGTAGAATCGGAAACCATCAGTTGGATGTTCAAAGAATCATGGTCAGAAACCAGAGGCAGGTCTGCACACGGTAGAGTTTGGGGCTCTGGAAGATGGTTGGGGTAAGAATGTATCGTGAGAAGGGAATCAGCAGCAGGGAGAGGAACTGCATAACAGAGTAGGAACATTTCAAAGCTGATTGACAGAAAATAATTGGGTTGTCTGACTGATGACAGAAACAATACCTGTGGTGAGGTGCTCCATTGGTCGAGGGAGATCTGGGTGTTGGGAATGGTTATATCTTTTGAGGGAGTTAGTCCTGCTTGTTTATCCTGTAGTATAATTTCTGGATGGTTATTATATAACCACATAACAATTACAGCACGGAAACAGGCCTTCTCGGCCCTTCTCGTCCGTGCTGAAACCTTACTCTCACCTAATCCCACCGAACTGCACTCACCCCATAAAAAATATCGAACCTGCTGCTACCACTTTTACTAGAAGCTCCTCCACACAGCTACCACTCTCTGAGTAAAGAAGTTCCCACTCATGTTACCCCTAAACTTTTTCCCCCTAACTCTCAACTCATGTCCTTTTGTTTGCATCTCCCCTACTCTCAATGGAAAAAGCCTATCCACGTCAACTCAATCTATCCCCATCATAATTTTAAATTCCTCTATCGAGTCCCCCCTGAACCTTCTACACTCCAAAGAATAAAGACCTAACTTGTTCAACCTTTACCTATAACTTAGGTGTTGAAACCCAGGTAACATTCTAGAAAATTTTCTCCGTACTCTCTCAATTATATTGACATCTTTCCTATAATTCGGTGAACAGAACTGCACACAATACTCCAAATTCAGCCTGAACAATGCCTTGTATAATTTTAACATTACATCCCAACTCCTATACTCAGTGCTCTGATTTATAAAGGCCAGCATACCAAAAGCTTTCTTTACAACCCTATCCACATGAGATGCCACCTTCAGGGGACTATTCACCATTATTCTATTATCTATGTCCCATAGATCACTCTGTCTACTGCATTCTTCAATGCCCTACCATTTACCATGTAAGTCCTATTTTAGTCCAAAATGTAGCTCCTCACACTTATTAGCATTAACCTCCATCTGCGATCTTTCTGTCCACTCTTCTAACTGGCTTAAATCTCTCTGCAAGCTTTGCAAACCTACTTCATTATCCACAATGCCACCTATCTTAGTATTATCTGCATACTTTCCAATCCAATGTACCGCTCCATCATCCAGATCATTAATGTATATGACAAACAACATTGGACCCAGTACTAATCCCTGAGGCACACCGCTAGTCACCGGCCTCTAGCCTGACAAACAGTTATCCACCACTACTCTCTGGCATCTCCCACCCAGCCACTGTTGAATCCATTTTACTACTTCAATATTAATACCTGACGATTGAACCTTTGTAACTATCCTTCCATGTGGAATCTTGTCAAAGGCCTTACTGAAGTCCATATAGACAACATCCACTGCTTTACCCTCATCAACTTTCCTAGTAACCACTTCAAAAAGTTCAATACGGTTTGTCAAACATGATCTTCCACGCACAAATCCATGTTGACTGTTCCTAATCAAACCCTGTCTAATCAGATAATTATATACCATATCCAAGAATATTTTCCATTAATTTATCCATCACTGATGTCAAACTTACAGGCCCATCATTGCTAGGTTTACTGTGAGACCCCTTTTTAAACAATGGAACATGAGCAATTTGCCAATCTTCTGGCACCATCCATGTTTTTAATGATATTTGAAATATTTCCGACAGAGCTCCTGCTGTTTCTACACTAAATTCCCTCAAGGTTCTAGAGAATATCCTGTCAGGAACCGGAGGGTTATCCACTTTTATATTCCTTAAAAGCTCCTTACTTCCTTTTCTTTAATCATCAGAGTTTCCGTATCTACCCTACTTGTTTCTCTTACCTTACATAATTCAATATCCTTCTCCTTTGTGAATACCAATGAAAATAATTTTTCAAAATCTCCCCCATAGCTGTCCACTCTGATTCTCTAAGGGACCAATTTTATCCCTCACTATCGTTTTGCTATTAATATAACTGTAGAAACCCTTTGGATTCATTTTCACCTTACTTGCCAAAGCAACCTCAAATCCTCTTTTAGCTTTTCTAATTACTTTCTTAAGATTCTTTTTACATTCTTTATATTCCTCGAGCACCTCATTTGCTCCATGCTGCCTATATTTATTATAGATCTCTTTTTCCGAACCATGTTTCCAATATCTCTTGAAACCATGGCTCTCTAGAACTTTTAACCTTTCCTTTCAACCTAATAGGAACATAAAGATCCTGTACCCTCAAAATTTCACCTTTAAATGAACTCCATTTCTTTGTTGTATCCTTCCCATAAACAAATTGTCCCAATCCACTCCTAAATCTTTTCACATTTCATAAAAGTCAGCCTTTCTCCAATCAAAAATCTCAACCCTGGGTCCAGTCCTATCCTTTTCCATAATTATATTGAAACTAATGGTATTGTGATCACTGGACCCGAAGTGCTCCCCAACACATACCTCTGTCACCTGACCTATCTCATTCCCAGCAGGAGATCCAACACTGCCACTTCTCTAGTTGGTACCTCCATGTATTGCTGCAAAAACCTATCCTGCACACATTTTACAAACTCCAAACCATCCATCCCTTTTACAGAATGGACTTCCAGTCTGTGTGTGGAAAATTAAAATCTGCCACAATCACAACCTTGTGCTTACTACAAATATCTGCTATCTCCTTACAAATTTGCTCCTCCAATTCTCGCTCCCCATTATGTGGTCTATAATACACCCCTATAAGTGTTACTACACCTTTCCCATTCCTCAATTCCATCCAAGTAGTCTCCCTAGACGAGCCCTCTAATCTGTCCTGTCAAAACACCAATGTAATATTTTCTCGGACAAGCAATGCAATGCCTCATCCTCTTGCCCCTCCGATTCTATCACACCTTAAACAATGAAATCTAGGAATATTTAGTTGCCAATCACACCTGTCCTGCAACCATGTTTCACTAATAGCTACAACATCATATTTCCATGTCTCAATCCATGCTCTAACCTCATCCACCTATCTAACAATGCTCCTAGCATTAAAATAGATGCATTTAAGAATCTCTCCACCTCTTCCTCTCTGTTTATCCCTAATGGTGCACGCAACTTTATTACCTTTTTGTTTTCCTTCTCCCCTACATCTTCGGTCTGAACCCTCCTACATCAGGGAGGAAGTTCAAATCACCTCTGTGTTAAAAGTTTAACCATCACAGTAACTGAAGGCAGCTGCAGGTTCATGAGGAACTGTTACTGTCTAATTCTGCAGTTTTTGCGGCTGCTCATCGCACCCAGGACTGAACCCTGGTCACTGAGCATTGGAGGAGTCTGTTCTGCTGATGTTAGTGTTAAACTAGACTGGTGTTTAATACTGTGGATCTGTGAAAGATAAAACAGTTTTGTATCAAATCCCATGTCTCAGGTACTTACTGTTTGTACCACACTCACAATGTACACTGGAAAGGCCACTCGGCCCATCTGGTTCCTGCCCATGTTTCTGTTCCATATCCGTATATCAAAATCTACCCCTGCCGTTCCCCTCTCACTCTCCTTGAGATGACAGGTTGCAACTAGTCACCACTCCGTGGGATAGGAGATTTCCCTTGAATTTCATAGAATCATCGAAATCTATTTTCCTAAGCTCCATGTACCTTTCTGAGTCTCTTAAAAGACCCTATTGTATCTGCCTCTACCACCGTCGCTGGCAGTGCATTCCACACACACATCAGTCTGCTTAAAAAGAAATTAGCTCTGACATCTCCTCCGTACCTACTTCCAGGCAGCTTAAACCTATTTCCCCTCGTGTTAGCCATTTCCTCGCTGGGAAAAAGCCTCTGGCTATCCACACGACCAATGCCTCTCATCATCTTATAGACCTGAATGATTTTCTCCAGTCTGAGTAAGATGATGAGCTCACTGTGGTTTTGACGTTCTCACCCCTCCCCATCCCCTCCCCATCCCCTACCCCTCTCCCACCCCTCTCCCCCTTCCCCTCCCTTCCCTCTCCTCCTTTGTGTTTTACGTCAAAGACCCTTCTCACTCAGGCACTTAAAGCGACACTCGCAGTAAACGAACTTGCAGTTTCGTAACACAATGCACCTCTAAAGTCTGACAGCAGACTAGCGAGTGAAACTTCGATGGTGCAGAGTCAGGCTTTGGGGCTGCAAAGACAGATGGGGTCTAGAGTTTACGAGGAGGAGGAACCAGACCAGCAGGATGTGGCTACACAAGAAAGATTAGAAGCATTTGGAAACTGGTTGATCGAAAAAAAAAGGTGGTTAATTTCTGCAAAATACTGGTGGAAATCAACAGTCAGGCAGAAATTTTGGAGAGGCATAAAAAGACAACGTTTAGACTGAACCAGCACGCCTAGCCTGTGTACTCCGCTGCTTAGTTGCTGCTTGAACTGCAGAATTCCTCCAGCATTTTGTGTGTGTGCGTCTCTGTATTCTCAGCAACTGCAGAATCTCCTGTGTTTTATAACCGCATTTTACTTTGGCAATAGATACTCATTGATATTGAGAATATTGCTTATGGGAGCCGCTTTCTGCGTTAAAACAGCTGCAGATTTTTCGATACACACAAAAAAAAATTAGGTATGGACCTTGAACCGGTGCCTGCACAAATTTTTAATGGCACCGTGATTACCCATAGGGCCATGAGTTAAAAATTTCGCCGTCGATGAAATGCGCAGGCGTCAGGCTGAGGACGTCCCCGAGTATTAGGCATGCGCGCAGCACACTGAAGGCATTGAAAACGTCGGATGCAGGTAAGAGCGATTGTCCATGATTTTATCTTAAACACCGGCTTCAGGATAATTCCTGTGAAAGCCAGACATCATAGTCCGCAATCCCAGGACAGTCCTGCTCTCTTCCATCTCTCTCAGCCCGATGATCCGTACACGGGCCCAGGGGAGCTTCCGGTTGATGAGGGAATGGGAACCGATAGATCTCTCAGACAGAGCTGAGCTTCAGCTATCTAAATGCAAGGATTAGGAACTCGGAGGAAGGGAACAAAATCTTTTACATCACCAGTTGAGAAAATCACTTTTGTTCTACCTCCAATCACAAAGAAGAGGAAATCTGCAGATGCTGGAAATCCAAGCAACACACACAAAATGCCGGAGGAACTCAGCATTAGTACTCAATCCAGTCAATGCCAAACAAATATTTACACTGTCTAATGCAACTACCTGCACTGGGACCATCGCCCTCCATACCCCTACCATCCAGGCTCCCATCCAAACTTCTTTTAAATGGTGAAACCGAGCTCATATTCACCACTTGTGCTGGCATCTCACTGCACGCTCTCACGACCATTTCAGTAAAGAGCTTTTCCAAATGTTCCCATTAAATTTTCACTTCCCCACTTACCCATGACCTATGGTTGTCATCACACCCATCCTCAGTGGAAAAAGCTGCTTACCTGCACCCTATCTATACTGTCATAATGTTGTCTATTCCCAACAAATCCTCAAAGAAATGTATAATATCTTTGTTTATGTTTAGAGTCTTTTTCAGATGTATAGGATGATGAGAGACACTGATCGTGTGGATAGCTAGAGGTTTTTATACCAGGGCTCAAATGGCTAATGTGAAGAGGTATAGTTTTAAGGTGCTTGAATGTTGATACGGAGGGGATGTCAGGGGTAACTTTATTTACACTGAGAGTTGTGGGTGCATGGAATGGATTGCAGGGTACTTGTGTGAGATTGTTTCAGTTACTGTGGGGGAGGAACCCATGCAGCTCAGTGGGAACAGGGAATAATACCAATGGAGAGAGTCAAACTGAGCCAGGTCACAGATTGGAGACGGCAGAAATGCCCCATTCTTAAAGAGACAGGAAAAGCGTCAGGAGATGATTTCTGTCTCCAACTTGGGTTGAACTTAACTGTAACAGTGTGATGCCAGGTCATACCTTGACAACTCAAGCGATCTCATTAGAAATGTCCCACACCCATTGATGGATTTTGTAAATCTTTTTACAGGTTAAAAATGACAAGGAATTTGCCTACGGGAATCTCGAACACAACACGCCAGTTTTGCTGTCTCTGTCCAGATATTTAAGAACAGGAGCAAGGGATTCAGCCGATCATCCTTCCTGCTCAGACTGTCGAGAGGGATTCACTTGATCATCTGACCAATTGGCACGCCCATTAGTTTACATGGGGGGAGCCCATTCATCTGCTCAGATGGTGGGAATGGATTCACTCAGTCATCTCAACTGAAGGTACATCAGCAAGTTCACACTGGGACAAGGCCATTCACCTGTTCTGTGTGTGAGCAGGGATTCAGTGGGTCTTCCCACCTGTGGACACACCAGTCAGTTCACATTGGGCAAAGACTGGTCATCTGAAGAATTTGTGGGGAAGCATTCACTCTGTCATCTGACCTAATGGCTCACCAGCGAGTTCACACTCGGGAGCGGCTGTTCACCTGCTCAGACTGTGGGAAAGGATTCACTCAGTCATCTCAGTTACTGAGACACCAGTCAGTTCACACTGGGGACAGGCCATTCAACTGCTCGCTCTGCGGGAAGGGATTCACTTCCGCATATAAGCTACTGAGACACCAGTCAGTTCACACTGGGGAGAGGCCATTCACCTGCTCAGACTGTGGGAAGGGATTCACTTCATCATATCAGCTGCTGAGACACCAGTCAGTTCACACCGGAGAGTGGCCGTTCACCTGCTCAGACTGTGGGAAGCGATTCACTGAATTATCTCGACTGAAGATACATCAGCGAGTTCACACTGGAGAGAGGCCGTTCACCTGCTCAGATTGTGGGAAGGGATTCGCTCAGTCATCTCAACTGAAGGTACATCAGCGAGTTCACACTGGGGAAAGGCCGTTCACCTGCTCGGACTGTCGGAAGGGATTCACTTCATCATCTCTACTGAAGGTACATCAGCGAGTTCACACTGGGGAGAAGCCATTCACCTGCTTGGACTGTGGCAAGGCATTCACTTCATCAGCTCACTTACTGAGACACCAGCAGCGAGTTCACACGGGGGAGAAGCCATTCACCTGCTCAATCTGTGGGAAAGGATTCACTTCGTCATATAAGTTACTGAAACACCGGTCAGTTCACACCAGAGAGTGGCCGTTCACCTGCTCAGACTGCGGGAAGGGATTCACCGAATTACCTCAACTTAAGATACATCAGCGAGTTCACTCCGGAGAGAGGCCATTCACCTGCTCAAACTGTGGGAAGGGATTCGCTCAGTCATCTCAACTGAAGGTACATCAGCGAGTTCACACTGGAGAGAAGCCGTTCACCTGCTCGGACTGTGGGAAAGGATTCACACAGTTATCTCAACTGAAGGCACACCAGAGCGTTCACACCGGAGAGTGGCCAATCACCTGCTCGGACTGCGGGAAGGGATTCGCTTCGTCATCCCATCTGAAGATACATCAGCGAGTTCACACTGGTGAGAGGCCGTTCACCTGCTCAGACTGTGGGAAGGGTTTCTCTTCGTCATCCCACCTGAAGGTACATCAGCGAGTTCACACTGGAGAGAGGCCATTCACCTGCTCAAACTGTGGGAAAGGATTCACTCAGTCATCCATCCTAAAGGCACACCAGCGACTTCACACTGGGTAGAGACTGATCTGCTTGGACTTTGGGAAGAGATTCTCTCAGCCAAATCAACCAGTGTGCATCATTGAGTTCACACTGGGGAGAGGCCATTCACCGGCTGTGAATGTAGGAAGCGATTCACTCCATCATCTAATCTTATGTAGCTCTCAGTTCTTCTGGCAGCTTAACAGAGGGAGTTATAGCCCCCCTCCCCCCCAGTCCACTTTGGCCAAACTGAAGAATCTCGTTTGGGTGGATACTGTGCGATGTGTCCCCTGTGTAATGTGTCCCTGGGGTTCATACTTTGTGGACTGTCTCTTTAAAATGCAAAGAGAACCGAGACTGACGTTGGACACGCTGTTGGATTTCTTCAGAAGTGCTGGGTTGCTATGGTGACCAGCTAATGTTTATGTTCTGTGTGGTTAAGCAAGGTCAGAATGATCCTTTACCGACACAGAACAAGCAAGCAACTTCTTACAGAGAGAGGGGGCGGAGCTACGTGATGGACAGCTGGTGTTCAGCACAACGGTATTTAAACACACGTAACTGCTTTTCTCGCAGGACATGTGGACGCACAAAGGCTAGTGATGAAAGTTTCTGCTGGTTGGACTTTCTTGTACCCACAAGGGTGGGATTTGAGGATCGATAAAGAAGAATCGATCTGTGGCTGTTAGTGCATGTAAGAGTCACCCTGTGGGATCTACCGGAGAGTCTAACCCTTACCTGGGTTGGGAGACTTTCTCTTGAAGAAGGTGCTCTTGAGTTGGTCACGTCTGGCTAACTTGGAAGATTTGATGGGCATTGGAAAAGGTCGACAACACCTGTTTACTTGGATTACATCTCCCTCTCCCTCTGCCTCCTTCCCTCCCTCCCTCCCCCTCCAATCTTGTGAACTAAATTGAACCTACCACTTCATCGTAAGACTATGTCGTTTACCACCTCGGTTTTGGATTTTATATACAGGTGGCTCCCATTTTTCGGACGTTTGCTTTACGACAGCTCACTGTAACGAAAGACCTACATTAGTACCTGTTTTTGCTAACCAAAGAGGATTTTTGCTTTTACGATAAAGATGATGACTGCTTTATACGTGAGTTTACCCCGAGAAAAACTACCGTGACCGTGAAGTCTTGTGCGGCAGTTGTGTACGCATGTGTGTACGTGCTGATTTTTTTTCTCTCCAAATCGATTTCGGTTCACTATCTTCCCAATTTTCAGTGAAACTGCACATACATACAATATTTCTACTTTATATAGTGTGTATATTTATCATACCATTCCTACTTTTACTATAGGTTTGCGTTATTTTAGGATTTATGTGCTATTTGGTATGATTTGGTGGGTTATTCTTTGGGTCTGGGAACATCCAAAATCTTTTCCCATTTAGATTAATGGTGATTGCTTCTTCGCTTCATGACATTTCGGCTTACAAATGGTTTCATAGGAACGCTCTACCTTTAGATACTGGGGGAAACCTTTATTCACACCTTTATATGCATAACATTGCTAACCCTTGGATTATCTGGTTTAAGTTCACTATTATTAGTAGTTACCAATAAAATAGTGTTTGTTCACTGCAAAACCAGACTCCAAGTGTGCTTAATTGTTGCTGGTAGTTTTATAGGTTTGCGTCTATGTGACACCTGAAGTAACAAATGGTACATAATATGTGATTAAACTATTAAGATTTATAATTCTTACTTTGACTATAGGGTTAGTAAAGAAAACAAAAAAAAAAGAAAATGGGCCCACTCTCTCCATTCACGTCTTCTCATCTCTCCCCAGCAAAAGGCCATGAAAATCTCTCTTCCAGACTCACAAGGAAGAACATTTCTGTCATTAGATAGTCCCACACTCCAAAACCCTGTTATCTCTAGTCTTACCCTAAACATTGCTGCTGCAGAGAAGCCATTACCTCAGCAGTGAAACATTACAGAGAGGCCGTTACATTAGCAGTGACACCTTACAGTGTGTTACACTTGTGACACACTACCAAGTTCAAACTGGAGAGAAAGTTTCAATGAGCTGCATGCTGGATATTTGTCCATCACCGTTGCTGAATGCAACTTCGAGAGTGACTGTCAGTGCTGAACTCTGCAATTATTGCTGCTGCTCACCACACCCAGTTCTGCACCCTGGTCACTGGGCATGGGAGGAGTTTCTTCTGCTGCACATTCACCTTTAATGGGACTGGAGTTTAATATTCTGCATCTGAGACAAATAAACCAGTTCTATTTTAAACTATGTCTTTGGTACTTAGTGAATTTATAACACAACTGGTGTACTCAGGCCTGCTGAACCCGACCAGTGAATCTGCTCCACATCAGTCCATTTAAATCCTCCCCTGTTGTTTCCCTTGAATTCTCTGCAGACTGAAAAAGTCGAGATGACTGCAGTTCTAATCTCTGGGCTGATGAAAAATGACATTGTTCGTTAACCTCCTTAATCACAACATATTTCCACATTATGACTCACTTTCCCTGCTTCTAAAGGGTTGTTGGAAACACCACTGTCCTCTAAAGTCTTAAATTGGAATGGGAAGCCTAGTTGGATGTCCAAAGGAGCAGGGTCAGAAACCGGAGGCTGGTCTGCACAAGGCAGAGATTGGGACTCTGGACAATGGTTCTG
Organism: Hypanus sabinus; assembly: GCF_030144855.1. Lineage (NCBI taxonomy): Eukaryota > Metazoa > Chordata > Chondrichthyes > Myliobatiformes > Dasyatidae > Hypanus > Hypanus sabinus. The sequence goes on along the minus strand of NW_026781251.1, from coordinate 108,360 downwards.
GTAAGAACGTATGATGAGGAGAAAGGAATCAACAGTGGGGCATGGCAACGAATGACAGAGTAGCAACATTTGGATGTTAATTGGCAGACAAAATAATTTTATTGTCTGACTGATGAACAATGCCTGTGGTGAGAGGCCCCATTGGTCGAGGCACATGTGTGTGTTGAGAATGGTTATACCTATTGAGGGAGTTATTCCTGCTTGTTTATCCTGTAAAATTATATCTGAATGGTTATTTGAGATGATCCTATCTGTAATAATGTATTGATTATCATATAAATTGTGAGATTATGTCCTTAACTGAATCAGGCTTGAATTTATGGTGCCTTAATGAAGTTACTGTGGTCATTCACCCATTTGTATTTTAAAGCAAGATTTTGGTGAATGACATTTGCCACTTGATTGTACCTGCATAAGTAATCAGATTGAGTTAAACTGCTGCAGGATCCTGGAATGTGTTGAATTGTCTCTGGTTTTTCTTGGCATTTTCTGCATTTAGTGTCTTGTTTGCTTGTATTGCATGTATTTCAGATTTTTTTCTTTTTCTTAAACACCTTGTCCTGCATTTCTGCAAGGAACCCCTCTGTTTCTGGGAAGAGGTCTCCAACTCTCAGTCAGGTGCTCGATGCTTCCTTCACACCATCTATCTGCTCAGATCATTGGGATGTCTCCCATGGAGGGTCATACTCATTCCACTGGTTAATGTTTTCTTCCAGAGTGATGACTTATTGTTCTCAGTTGGACTCTCATTTAAGCTTTCTGGTCTATATTTCTTATCACGATTGCATATACACACATGGAGTGCTGAATCCTGTTTATTTTTGATGAAAATATATATTTAGGTTTTATCTGACTGTTGTGTGATTTTTTTTTCATGTGTGTTATTCCTGTTCCTCCTTCTGTCCAAGGTAGTCGTTAATCTAAGTGGGACTTCGTGTAAATAGACTTTTCTAAAGTCTCTTCAGTTCTTATTTGTCTTTGTAAATTTTACTGATTGAAATGGGACCAAGATATTTTCATTAAAAAAAGTCAATCTCGGTATTGATGCAAGTGTTTATTGCCTTTGTTGTATTTGTTACCTATTGAGCTCTGTTTGGCAGGTTTTTTTGAAGCCATGAACTAAATTTTGTCAAAGGTTTTATGGATTTTACACTACTTTCTATTGTCTTTGCTTGTTGATATTCCAGATATGTGAGTATCGAGTCATAAAGAAGTGTCTTGGCCAGGAATGTTGATTCCCATCCAGAGATGCTGCTTGACATACTGAGCTCCTCCAGCACTTTATGTGTAGTTCTCTCCATTTCTAGCATCTGCAGGTCCTCTCGTTCCCCAGATACTTATATGTTTCTTGAAATAATGAGCCGGTAGTAGGGCTGTGTGGCTCTTTTGGTAAAATATTAAATAAACTCATTATAATGAGGTTGTATAGGGTTGGAAGGTGTAGAATCTCTGGGTAGAATCATCGCCCTCTGTGGTGGGGATTTACAGACATTCACCACCCTCGGAGTGGAAACATTTCCCCTCATCTCAGTCCCGGACAGTCCACCCCTGTTTCAGAGACTGGGATCCCTGATTCAACCGGTAATGATGTTGTGCATTTCAATGTTCACCTCTCAGTCCTCGTTTTTCTAAATGAAAGGGTTATCACATTTGATCTTTCTTCATATGATGACCCCACCACTCCAGGGATCAGTCAGGTGAATCTTCATCACACTCTCTATAACAAATACTCTCTAACCTCTTTGTTCATCCTCGATGGAATTAATTTCCATCTTCTGCAGCCCCGTGTTGCCCCAACCACTCACCTCCCACCCCTGTCACTATTTCCACCTCCCCACCTCCCCCTTCACCTGGATCCACCTCTTACTCCCCGGCTCTTGCCCCATCCCCACCCCTCACCTCTTTTCTCTGACTATTTCCCATCCACTCTCAGTCCAGAGGGAGGGTCTCGGCCCGAAATGTTGACGGTTCATTTCAACAGATGCTGCCCGACCCACTGAGTTCCTCCGGCAGTTTGTTCTTCGGTCTGTGTAGCCCGTGTCAGTATGGGGAGCGGGATTTTACACCATCTTCCAGGTACAATCACAACAAAGAACAAACAATTGTCACTTTGCCCGGACCACCGGCCCCGCTTGCAGGGCAACAGTCTGCCGGTGTTTGCCCCCAATGTGCTGAATCCCTCTGCTCGACACCACCGTGGGCTCAGACATTTCCACAGATGAGCCCCTCCTGTCCCCACCGGGACAAACATCCTGTCCGCCCCGTCTCTCACCATCTTCATCCTGTCAATAAAATCCCTCCCCGGGGAACCGGCATCGAACCGACGGGCCGAGCGGTCTCCTCCTACCTCTCAGCGATACATCAGACTCCGGCCGCAGGAGACGCTTCACAAACGCCCCAACTTCCCTCGGAGGGAAATGGAAATAAATCAGAAAGCGGACATTTACTTTGAGGTTTTCTCCGCTCTGAGGAGGCGTCGGCGCTTGAGCGGGAGACAAACTCGGCGGGGTAACGCCCACTCGGCTTGTCCGCCTCCGCCACTGGTTGTTACCTGTGATTGACATCGCTTCGCACCAATGAGAATAGCGCTGCTCCTGACTCCTCTGTTGACAGCGGTGGGGGAAAGGGGCTGGTCACGTGATTATTAGCCCAGCCGTTAAACCGATAAAGCTCGAGCACAGCAGCGCGTGGGTGACGTAAGACACCGCGCACGTGAGGGCAGATCCCGGTATGGGGAGTCCATGTGTGACGTCAGGCGAGTGGGGGTGTCTGACGTCACCGTATTTAAACGAACCAAAATGGGCGTTTCTTATTATTTCGGTGGGACAACAACATTAATCACGGGTTTCATCACTGACTCCAGTGTTGTGGGATGTAAAGTCCCCTGTTATGTGTCCGGCTATGCCGTGTTGTTGGTGGAGTGGGCAGCGTGGTGTTTGTCTCGATTCGGGTCACAACACCAGAATTGCCAGCGGGGTCCACACACAGTGTATTAGTCAACAGAAAACCTCTCGTCCCTGCAGTCTTTGTCTCCTGGTAAACTCAACACCCTGACAGTGTGGACCATAGATACCCCTTCCTCTCAGAGTCAGGGGATCACTCAGACAGCTGATCGCTGAGAGGAATTATATTTATTGGTCATTAAAGTTCGCCCAGATTCGTTTGGACGGATTTGATGTGGAGTTCGGGGTGTCACAGTGAAAGGGCCGGACGGCTGAATTCTCTCCGTTGTCCAAACATCCTTCCAGGTGAGGCGACACTTCACCTGTGAATCTTCCGGGGTCGTTCGTTGTGTCCGCTGCTCCCGGTGCGGCCGCCTCGACACTGGTGACACCGGCTCCTCCGCAGTTGTGCGGGGTAGGGGTGTTTTCTTTTTTATCGTGGGTCGATATTATTGTTCCCTTTTGTGCGGGGAGGTGGATTTTGGTGTTTGATGATTGGGATCCAGCTCTTCTTGATCCGGGGGGTGGGATGGAAGTTTGATTTTTCTCTGTGAACGACTTTCATGCTCTCTCTCTGTTTCGTGGTTCTATGGAGAAACAAAGCTCAGCGTTATTTATGGATACCTGCTTTAATAATAAACCTTTGAACTATCCACTCCAAGCGGGACTTCCCGGTGTCCAAACATTTTCAATCTGATTTCCATTCCCGTTGCTACCCGGCCTGCTGTGTTCGGCCAGCATTTTGTTTGTATTGCTTTGGATTTTCAGGATCTGCAGACTTTGTCGTTTTTTTTACCTCTCCGTTGTCCGTCCCGCCTCCGAACACTGGTGGCGCTGTGCGGATCTCCAGCCACTGGCGGCGCTGTGCGGGTCTCCGGCTGTCGGCGACGATGTGCAGACCTCCGGCAGCCGGTGGCGCTGTGGAGGAACGCTGCTGAACGCATGCGCGGTGCCGAGTTCTGTTGTTGGCGGTTCTCCGATTCGAGCAGGGGTGAGTAGGGAATGATCCCGGTGTTGTGTAACTCGGGGGCCGGTTGCATTGGGAAAGGTCTGGGCCCGAGCTCTGCCGGACGGCTGGAGGGGGCGTGCAGTGCCAATTTTTTAGGTGCTGGAGCAGTACGGGGGGGGGGGGGGGTTGGGGTTGGGGTGGGGGCGGTGATTGATAAGTTCGTGGCCTAAGTTAGGCCTGAAGTTATACAGCGTCCGGTATCTGCACGTGTAGTTTAACTCTTTGAGTGATTATGCAGAAAGTTTGAAGTTAATAACTTTTGTGGTATTTCTGTTTGACATAATTGAAAATTGCTAAGTTTTGTAAAATTGAATCTTTCCACTTTGGGCCACGAACTTATTAATCACCCTTAGTTTGTGACACGCAATTTGTTTACCTGCTCATTTCATGTACTGGGCAACTTCCTTGCCCCATTTGTGTAATGAGCAGGTACACAAATTGGGTGTGACATATATAGGGCTTCTTGTAATGTCAAGCAATAAACCAGATGAAAGGAATATATGAATTTCAGAGCTCCACAGAAATATAGTTATAGCTAAAACATTAACAAGATTTTAGCCTATCACTAGATTTCAGTGTATAACTGGTACAATTAAACATAAAATTCTTAATTTAATAATATGACAAAGTATTACACGGTTGCACTTAACTGATTATCATAGAATATAATTATCAAGCAAGTAAAATAACTTTGTTTGCTTCGAAGACACAGGGTTGTAAGTGAGAAAAATGTACTTTAGGATTAGCGAGTAATCCACGGACCACCACAGATGTAGCCTTACTAATACGACTGAGTCAGAGCAGACGGCCGCAGCACTCAGCAGTGTTCCTCAGAGGTATAAAAATAACAAAAATAAAGCAATTCAGTTTTTATACTTTTAGCCCCTAAATTGGAACCAAGTAATCAAGTATGAAAAAAGAAACTCTGATGAACTATTGCTAAAGCCACGAATATTGCTGAATATTAGTCTCAAAAGCTGTAGGTTGTCAACTCTGCCTCGTACTGTTTCTCTCGCAGAAATGGTTGGACAGGAAGTGTACCTGTGAGTGTCGATACTCACAATATCCTCACATGACATGGTTAGACCGATACAGACACTGTTTAGTCTTTAAATATATAAAAAGTTAAACAAGCTTGAATCTTTATTATTATCGCATCTATACGAATAGAAAAGATTGTATTTTGAAAGTCATAAATGTTAAGAGGGGAGGAGAGCAACCATTTGGGAGGTTTGGAAATGTGTTTTGTCTCATTCATTACCTCACTAAATTATTCTTCTTCCTTTCAACACAAAGGGAAAAAGAGCCTCTTTCCAATCAGCTACAGTTGGTGGAGCGAGGCCAAGGGGTTGATCTGCTATTAATGATAATTGAAATGACGTAAAACTAGCTTAAATCCCAGAAATGTCTTGTTTTCCATTTGGCTTGGAAAATAAAACTAAATTTATCCAGGTTTCGAAGAGGATTTTGGATGATTAGCTTGTTTTTTTGATCAAAGTCAGATCGAAGATAAGTGAGCAGTGAATTTTTCTTTCATTGTTTTTAACTTTTAAACTTGGGTTTCCATGTTCACTCCTTGCTGAATATAGCTCCTTCATGGTATCCAATGGTACCCATTGGAAAGAGCGGAAGAATGCTCACATTTGTGTACAGGGATTTCCCAGATTCCTCGGCCAGTGGGTCGAGCGAGGAGGAATTTCACAAATACCTAAATAAAAAGCAGTCACAGCTCCAGGATTTCACCAAAAACGATCAAATATCCTAATGTTATTAGTGGTATTTTTTCCCCACCAGCCAACACTTTCCAACACCCGCTTCCGTAAAATTCCCTCTATTTAATATCCGGGGTTGTTAAATTCCGTACTTGCTTATTTTGACTTTTTTCCAGAGGTGTCAGAGCGGCGCTCCGGTGAGCTCTGGTAGCACTGCACCCCTGAATGTATGAGACAGTACAGTGTTAAATGCAAAACCCCGAACAATGTCGATGATCAGAGGGATCTTAGCCTCCAAGTTCATCACTCCCTGAAAGAGACTGCACAGATTGATCGGGTGGTTAAGAAGCAAATGCAATGGTTGTCTTTATTAGTTGAAGCACTGAGTTCAAAAGTCATGAAGTTGTGCTGCAGCTTTGTAAAACTTGTTAGCCCACATCTGGAGTGTTTCATACAGTTCTGGTCACCCCCATTCTCGGAAGGATGTTGGGTCTTTGGAGAAGGCGCAGGAAAGGTTTACCAGGATACTGCCTGGATTAGAGGGCATGAGCTATAACGAGAGGCTGGGCAAACTTGTGTGAATTTCTCCAGAGCGGCGCAGGCTGGGGTGAGACTGGATGGACGTTTATAATATTACAAGAGGAATAGATAGAGTGGGCAGAGGGTATGTTTTTCCTGAGGGTTGAAATGTCTGACACATTTAAGGTGAGAGGAGATGTGAGGGGCAAGTTTGTTTATTTCCACAGAATGCTGGGAAGCTGGAGTCTGTGCCTGGGATGTTAGACCCCCCGGTCACGTGATCCCATTTGCCTCTTCCATTTAACCACAGATGTAACGATCTCTTTGTGCATGTTAACAATCTCCAGATGGGCGGTCACTCGTCCTCCAACTTGCCCGAACTCGTCTCGCTTCCTGAGGCTCCTCACATTTGTCCTGGAGCTTTATGGCTGTTGTGTCTTCTCCTGGATTGGGGTGGGTGAGGAAGCAGAACGACCCAGGTTGTGGGGATCTTTGATTTCACTGCCTGCTTTACCGAGGGACTGGGAAGTCTCGGGGGGAGGATGGTTTCTGTGATGTGCTGCTCTGTATCCAAAGGTCTCTGCATTTCCTCGCAGTCACAGATGGAGCAGTTACCATGCAAAGCGTGAAGTGTCTGGATGGGAAACTTTCTATGGTGTGTTGATAAAAATCTGGTGAGGGTCAAAGTATATCTGGCAAAGTTCTTGTTATTTTTGCTAATTCTGTCATTTTAGAATCTTTTGTACAATAGTATGTACTATTCATTCAGTACCTATGTGTTGCTGGAGGACCATCAGTGATTGTCCTTGATCCCATCTCCCACCTGGTTCCATCTGTTCATCTTGTTCAACCTCTGTCCAGTCTCCTCACAACACCCAACTCCGCTTCAGTGATATACATCAACCATCTGGGTCATCCTCAGTCCGCCTTGTATCCCACCTCCTCAATATTATATATCAACAAACTTTCTTCCAACCCTTGTCTTCATTGTGAAGTGTTCTTTTGTCCCTTTGGCCTCGCTGATCATTTCCAGAATCAGTTATTGTTAGCTGGAATGCCGGAGGGTCATCAGGTCCCATTTCTGTTGTGCATTGGTGTGGAGGTGCTAGTTTATGAACAGTGACGGGCTGACACACTGCAGCATTTTGCTGGCAGCAAAGAGTACTGGGAGAGTTGGTGCTTGGGCTCTAATCCTGTGATTGGCTTTCCAGGCAAATGGAACTGCTGGTGTTTTGGCTTGGACTTTGGTTAGTGCTTCTACAGATGGGGCTGGATGGATGTCCTTCTTCGAGCAGCTGGACATTGCTTGTGGGGAAATCCCGGATTGCACTACCCAGTGAGAGATGGGAGGACAATGTGTGAGACTCTCAGGGTCGGTGAGTGGCAGATTAAGCTGTGTGAGTCTGTGAGGTTGGGTCCTGGGATATCATAGTTTTTCATCCAGGTAAAATGGACCTGGGGATCAAGCTGCTTGGGCTTATGAGGTGTTGAGTGAGTATTTCTGGTCTTGGTTCAGATGTTTGTTTCTGGAGTTCCTTTGGAAGCAATGACTGCCAATCTGAGGAGAGGATAATTCCCACTTCCATCCTCAGAGGGAGAGGCTGTGAGTAAATGAGCTGTTCCGTGTTTACAACAGTAGATATAGACCCTGAGTTTGGTGTTCAAACTGTGTTTGGAAATTCCTCCCCCCCCCCCCCCCTCACTGTCACACAGTGGAAATCAGGCAGCTGTGCTGGAGATCTACACTAAAAACTGAAAATATTTGAAGTCATTCTGATGAAATGTTATTAATTGAATTGTATTGTAAGCTATTCCTTACCTGCTGAGTATTTCTGGTATTTATGTCAGAAATTAATATATTCATGATTGCTAAGTACCTTCAGGCTAACAGGAGGAAGACAGGAATATGGTGTTGGAATGAAAATCAGCCGTGGTTGAGTGGTGGGCAGACCAGATGGATCGAATCACCTAATTCTCTTCCTGTGTCTTATGTCTTACCATGACTGAATGACGGCTCCTTCTTATCCCATATCGTCTGTGTCATGTGAGGGACAATAAAAGATTGTTCACTGAGATCATTATATTTACCTTCAATGTTTAAATTTCAGTGAGTTTTGTTCCTAGTAACATTAAGCAGAAATGTTTGGTCCTACTTTTCATTGTTAACGTGCTTCATTATCTTACATGTTAAAGTTAGACCTGCAGTGAGAGATTTATTGGAAGAAAAACCACGACTGAAGTCGAGGGAACAGCAACAAGTGAACCAGCCCGAGGATTGAGAGCACCGACTGGAGAGAACCCATCTGACTCGGAGATTCCAGTGATTCAGTCAGGAGAAAGTTTGGTGAGTCTCATTTACTCAAACACTGGTCCTTTAGACATTACATACCTGCACAAAGGAAGGTAGGAAATAGTTGGGAGTGAGACAGAATGTGCCCAGAAGAACCAGTTATGCTTCTATCAGACCCAGTTGTGAAGAAGCCCCCCCCCCAATATTCCCTTTAAATGTTTCACCCTTCACCCTTAACCCATGTCTTCCGTTCTTTTTCTCCCCTAGCCTCAGTGGAAAAAGCCTGTTTGCTTTCACTCCATCTATACCCATCATAATTTCATATACCTCTATCAAGTCTCTGCTCATTCTTCTACTCTCCAAGGAATAAAGTCCAAAACTATTGATCCTTTCTCTGTAACACATGTCCTCAAGTCCCGGCAACATCCTTGTAAACCTTCTCTGCACTCTTTCAACCTTATTAATATCCTTCCTGTAATTAAGTGACTAAAACTGCACACAATACTCCAAATTCACCCTCACCAATGCCTTATACCGCCTTACCATAACATTCCAACTCGTATACTCAAAACTTTGATTTATGAAGGCCAATGTACCAAAAGCTTTCTTTACTACCCTATCTACCCGTGACGCCACTTTTAGGGAATTTTGTATCTGTATTCAAAGATCCATCTTTTCTACTGCACTCCTCAGTGCCCTACCATTTACCTTGTATGTTCTACCTTAGTTTTTCCTTCCAAAGTGCAATACCTCACACTTGCCTGTATTAAACTCCTTCTGCCATTTTTCAGCCCATTTTTCTAGCTGGTCCAGATCCCTCTGCAAGCTTTGAAAACCTTCCTCACTGTCCACTACACCTCCAATTTTTGTATCATCAGCAAATTTGCTGATCCAATTTACCAAATTATTATCCAGATCATCGATATAGATGACAAATAACAATGGACCCAGCACTGATCCCTGTGGCACACCACTAGTCACAGGCCTCCACTCAGAGTAGCAATCCTCCACTACCACTCTCTGGCTTCTTCCATTGAGCCAATTTCTAATCCAGTTTACTACCTCTCCATGTATACCTAGCAACTGAATCTTCCTAAATAACCTCCCATGCAGGACCTTGTCAAAGGCCTTACTGAAGTCCATACAGACAACATCCACTGCCTTGCCTTCATCCATTTTCCTGTAACCTCCTTGAAACACTCTTGTTAATCATGCCCTACCATACGCAAAGCCATGTTGACTCACCCTAATAAGTCCCTGTCTATCTAAATACTTGTAGATCCTATCGCTTAGCACCCCTTCCAATAATTTACCCATGACCGTCGTCAAAGTTACCCTATAATTTCCTGAATTACTTTTTGAGTCTTTTTTACCCAACAGAACAACATGAGCTATCCTTGAATTCTCTAGCACCTCACCCGCAGATAACAACATTTAAATATACCTGCCAGGGCCCCTGCAATTTCAACACTAGTTTCCTTCAAAGTCCGAGGGAATACCCTGTCAGGTCCAAGAGATTTATCTACTCTGACTTGCCTCTAGATAGCAAGCACCTCCTCTTCTTCTTTCTGTATAGATTCCATGACCTTAATTCTTGTTTGCCTTACTTCCATTGACTTCATGCCAATTTACTTAGTAAATACAGGAGCAAAAAAATACATTTAAGATCCCCCCAATTTCTTTTGTTTCCATTCATAGGTGACCACTCTGATCTTCAAGAGGACCAATTTTGCCAGTCTCCGTCAGTGCTGGAGGCCTGTTTCGTCAGGGTGTGGGCAAGGAGCCCTTGGCTCTTTGGCTTGAACCCAGGGCAAACCCTGAAGGTGGTATGGGGAACCACCAGTCCTGTCTGTCGCCAAAAGAAATTTGGAACTTTGGCCAGAAATGCAATGCCGTCTCTTCCTTTATCCTCTCCAATCACCATGACTGGGAATTTCTGTCCCTCGAGGGGTGCAAAATATTAGTTTTCCTCAGTTGAGCACCACGTAGGGTCATAACACAGAGTCACATGAGAGCTGGCCCCTGGCAGAAGGGGTTCAAATGAGGTGGAGTCCAGATAAAGTGCCCACCACTGGGTGGTCAGAGGAAGCTATCAGTTGTTCGCAGTAACAGCATGATATCCTTGTCCGTGCTTAGAATCTCGACGTCCAACAGACAGAGCAAGTCTCTCCCTACGAGATTACACCCCCGTCTGGTGGTGACAGTAAATGAAACCTCACACTGCTTCCCCTGGAATTCCACCTGCTGTGGCTGGGTATGTGAATACGTACGTTCCGTGCCTTAGCTGGAATCCCTTTTCCGATACTATTTCCTGATCGAGACTGGTTGTGGTTGCCCCATATCAATCATAAACGGAATTGAAATTCCAGCACCTGTCAATATTACACTGGGCACTTCCTGAGGGATGATACTCAGAGTAGGAGGCATCCTTGCTTGTCCATTTCTAAACGGGTTGTTGTCCCCATCTGTCCCTTGGTAGGTTTTTGATCCCATTTCTGATCCCCAGATGTAGCCCGCTCGCATCCTTCCTGCTGAACATGTTCATTTTAAATATTAGTTCCCTTCGGGGTTGATCGGGATTCAAAAGCCGGGTCCCAATAATATGTCAAAGCTCGTCGCATTCTATTTCAGTCATTGTCAGGCCAATCCATATTATTTGTTTTAATCCTGTTGGCTAACTTTGTTGGTAAGCATTGGAGCAGTAGGGCATTGAACAGGGGGGACAGATTCCCATCATTAAAGGCTTGGTCTCCTGTGAAAGTGCCGTAGCAGGCCACAAATCACTCCCAATAGTCTGGTCCTGATTTCCCCAGGGTTATGTTTGCATCCAGGTACTTTAGTGATGCTACAGGTTGCTGGACAGCCCTTTCCAATGCTTGAATGATCTGGTCTGTCTGTTCATTCTCATTATGGTTTTCTGCCTGTAACTCCTGATAGGTTTGGTATCTCAATTCTGCCTTCCATTTCCGCCCCTCATCAGCTGACAGAATCATGCAGCAGAGACTGAATAAATCTTACTGAGTCGAATTAAACATTTGTGTAGTACTCTGGACACACTGAGCAAACTGTGCTGGATTTTCTTTTCTATCTGGGGCCTGATTCATGATCATTATCGTTTCTTGAGGCTTCCAGGGTGCATACACAGGAATCACCATAAGACAAAGGAGCAGCAGTCGACCATTCAGCCCATCGAGTCTGCTCCTCCATTTCAACATGAGCTGATCCAATCTCCCCTTGAGTCCCATTCCCCCGCCTTCTCAGCATAATCTTTGATGCCCTGACTACTCAGATACCTATCAATCTCTGCCTTAAATACACCCAATGACTTGGCCTGCACTGCCGCTGGTGGCAACAAATTCCACAGATTCACCACCCTCTGGCTGAAAAAATGTTTTCGCAACTCCATTCTGCATGGGCGCCCTGCAATCCTCAAGTCATGTCCTTTCGTACTGGACTCCCCCACTATGGGAAACAACTTTGCCACATCCACTCTGTCCATGTCTTTCAACATTCAAAATATTTCTGTGATGTCCCCCCGCATTCTTCTAAACACCAATGAGTACAGTCCAAGAGTGGTCAAACGTCCCTCATATGTTAACCCTCTCATTCCTGGAATCATTCCAGTGGATCTTCTCTGAACCCTCTCCAATGTCAGCACATACTTTCTTAAATAAGGAGCCCAAAACTGCACACAAGTGATGTCTTACCAGTGCCTTATAGAGCCTCAACATCACATCCCTGCTCCTATACTCTATATTCCTCTAGAAATGAATGCCAACATTGCATTCGCCATTTTCACCACCAACTCAGTCTGGAGGTTAACCTTAAGGGTATCCTTAACAAGGACTCCCAAGTGCCGTTGCATCTCAGAACTCTGAATTTTCTCCCCATTTAAATAATAGTCTGCCCGTTTATTTCTTCTACCAAAGTGCATGACCATACACTTTCAGACAATGTAATTCAATTGCCACTTCTTTGCCCATTCCCCCAATCTATCCAAGGCTCTCTGCAGATTCTCTGTTTCCTCAGTACTACGAGCCCCTCCACCTATCTTAGTATCATCAACAAACTTAGCCACAAAGCCATCTATTCCATAATCCAAATCGTTGATACACAACGTAAAAAGAAACAGCCCCAACACGGACCCCTGTGGAACACCACTGGTAACCGGCAGCCAACCAGCATGGGATGCCTTTATAAAACAACACACACAAAATGCTGGTGGAACACAGCAGGCCAAGCAGCATCTATAAGGAGAAGCACTGTCCACGTTTTGGGCCGTGACCCTTCGTCAGGACTCAATGGGAATGCCTTTATTCCCACATTCTGTTTCCCGCCAATCAACCAACGCTCTATCCACGTATGTAATTTTCCCGTAATTCCATGGACTCTTATCTTGTTTAGCAGCCTCGTGTGGCACCTTGTCAAAGGCCTTCTGAAAATCCAAATACACAACATCCACTGCGTCTCCCTTGTCTAGCCTACTTGTGATTCCCTCAAAAAATTACACTAGGTTTGTCAGGCAGGATTTTCCTTTAAGGAAACCATGCTGAGTTCAGCCTATCTTGTCATATGCCTCCAGGTACTCCGTAACCTCATCCTTGACAATCGACTCCAACAACTTCCGAACCACCGCTGTCAAGATAACAGGTCTATAATTTCCTTTTTCTCCCTTGCCCCTTTCTTAAGTAGCAGTGTGACATTTGCAGTCTTCCAGTCCTCCGGAACCATGCCACAGTCTATTGACTTTTGAAAGATCATTGCTAATGCCTCCGCAATCTCCACTGCTACCTCCTACAAAACATGAGGGTGCATTCCATCTGGTCCAGGAGATCTATCTACCCTTAGACTATTCAGCTTTCTGAGTACTTCCTCTGTCGTAATTGTGACTGTGCACATTTCTCTTCCCTGACACCCTTGAATGTCCGGTATATTTCTGATGTCTTCCTCAGTGAAGACTGATGCATAATACTCGTTCAGTTCCTCCGCCATCTTCTTATCTCCCATTACAATTTGCCAGCATCATTTTTTATCAGTCCTATATCTATTCACAAAGCCTTTTACTCTTTATATACTTGAGAAAGCTTTTAGTATCATCTTTGATATTATTTGCTCGCTTCCTTTCATAGTTCATCTTTTCCCTCTAAATGACCTTCTTATTTTCCTTCTGTAAGCTTTTAAAAACTTCACAATCCCCTGTCTTCCCACTAATTTTTGCTTCCTTCTATGCCCTCTGCTTTACTTTAACTTTGGCTTTGACTTCTCTTGTCAACCACGGTTGCATCCTTTTTCCATTTGAAAATTTCTTCTTCTTTGGAATATATCTGTCCTGCACCTTCCTCACTTCTCACATGAACTCCAGCCACTGCTGCTCTGCCGTCCTTCCTGCTAGTGTCCCTTTCCAGTCAACCTTGGCCAGTTCCTCTCTCATGCCACTGTAATTTCCTTTACTCCACTGAAATACCGACACATCGGATTTCAGCTTCTCTTTCTCAAATTTCACAGGAACTCAGTCATGTTGTGATCACTGCCTCCCAAGGGTTCCTTCACTTCCATCTCTCTAATTACCTCTGTTTCATCACATAATACCCAATCCAGTACAGCTGATCCCCGAGTGGGCTCTAATAAAGCCATCTCATAGACATTCTACAAATTCTCTCTCTTGAAATCCAGTGCTGACCTGATTTTCCCAATCCTCTCGCATGTTAATATCCCCCAAAATTGGAATTCCTTGGAATGTAGAAGATTGAGAGGAGATTTGACGGAGGCATACCAAAATCATGAGGGTTATAGATGGGGTAAATGCAAGCTGGCTTTTTCCACTGAGATTGGGTGGGACTACAACCAGAGGCCATGGGTTAAGGGTGAAAGGTGAAATGTTAAGGGGAACATGAGGGGAAACTTCTTCCACTGACGGTCATCCGGGTGTGGAATGAGCAGAAAACCCAGCTGGTCCATGCGAGCTCAGTTTCAACTTCTAAGAGGGTTGTATAGGCACCTGGAGGGCAGGGGTACAGGAACAGACAGTTTAAGTAATTCAACACAAACTAGATGGGCCAAAGGGCCTGATTCTGTGTTGTGCTTTTCTATGATTGTGACAAGAACCTGAAATAATATGATTATTCATTTAATAACTTTTAACAGCTGTGCGGACCAACTATTCATCTGGGCAGGAAACGTTTGCATGGCTTCAAAACTGTGGCACTTCACATTGACAATAGATAAAAGAAAATCCCAGCTGCACGTCAACAAAGGGTATTTGTGTGAGTCTGTTTCAGTTACTGTGGGGCCAGGCACTCTTGCAGCTCAGTGGGAACAGGGAACAATACCAATGGAGAGAGTCAAACTGAGCCAGGTCACAGATTGGTGACGGCAGAAATGCCCCATTCTTATAGAGACAGGAAGATCATCAGAGAGTTTGATGGTCATTCCAGATACCTGCACTGTGCCCAGCTGGAAGATGACTTCTCTCTCCAACTTGGGTTGAACCTCACTGTAACAGTGTGATGCCAGATCACACCTTGACACCTCAAGTAATCTCGTCTGACATATTGTCCTCCACCCATTGATGTACTATAAATCTTTTTCAGGTTAAAAACAACAAGGAAATTATCTACGGGGAGGTCAAACACAACACGCTGTTTTGTTGTCTATGTCCAGATATTTAAGAAGTGGAACAAGGGATTCACTCGATCATCATTCCTACTCAGGCTGTGGGGAGTGATTCACTCGATCATTATTCCTATTCAGACTGGGGGAGAGTTTCACTCGATCGTTATTCCTATTCAGGCTGTGGGGAGTGATTCACTCAATCATTATTCCTATTCAGACTGTGGGAGAGATTCATCGATCATCTGACCGACTGACATGCAGTCAATTTACACGGGGGGAATCCATTTATCTGCTCAGTCATCCACCCTAATGGCTCACCAGCGAGTTCACACCGGGGTGCGGCCATTCACCTGCTCAGACTGTGGGAAGGGATTCACGTTGTCAGCTCACCTACTGAGTCATCAGTCAGTTCACACGGGTGAGAGGCCATTCACCTGCTCTGACTGTGGGAAAGGATTCTCTTTGTCATCTAATCTTAAGCTACCATCAGCGAGTTCACTCTGGGGAGAGGCCGTTCACCTGCTCAGACTGTGGGAAGGGATTGGCGTTGTCTTCCCACCTACTGAGACATCAGTTAGCACACACTGGTGAGAGGCTGTTCACCTGCTCAGAATGTGGGAAAAGATTCACTTCGTCATCTCAACTTAAGGTACATCAGCGTGTTCACACTGGGGAGAGGCCGTTCACCTGCTCAGACTGTGGAAAAAGATTCACTCAGTCATCCCACCTACAAGCACATCAGCGAGTTCACACTGGGGAGAGGTCGTTCACCTGCTCAGAGTGTGGGAAGGGATTCGCGTTGTCATCTCACCTACTGAGACATCAATTAGTACACACTGGTGAGAGGCCGTTCACCTGCTCAGACTGTGGGAAAAGATTCACTTTATCATCTCAACTTAAGGTACATCAGCGAGTTCACACTGGGGAGAGGCCATTCACCTGCTCAGACTGTGGAAAAGGATTCACTCAGTCATCCCACCTAGAAGCACATCAGCGAGTTCACACTGGTGAGAGGCCATTCACCTGCTTAGACTGTGGGAAGGCATTCACACAGTTTGCTACCCTACAAGCACACTGGTCAGTTCACACTGGGGAGAGGCCGTTCACCTGCTCAGACTGTGGGAAAGGATTCACTTCGTCATATAAGCTTAAGGTACATCAGCGAGTTCACACTGGGGAGAAGCCATTCTCCTGCTTAGACTGTGGGAAGGGATTTGCGTTGTCATCTCACCTACTGAGACATCAGTTAGTACACACTGGTGAGAGGCCATTCACCTGCTCAGACTGTGGGAAAGGATTCACTTCATCATATAAACGTAAGGTACATCAGCGAGTTCACATGGGGGAGAGGCCATTCACCTGCTCAGACTGTGGGAAAAGATTCACTTCGTCATCTCAACTGGAGATTCATCAGCAAGTTCACACTGGGGAGAGGCCGTTCACCTGCTCAGACTGTGGGAAAGGATTCACTCAGTCATCCCACCTACAAGCACATCAGCGAGTTCACACTGGGGAGAGGCCGTTCACCTGCTCAGACTGTGGGAAAGGATTCACTCAGTCATCCCACCTACAAGCACATCAGCGAGTTCACACTGGGGAGAGGCCATTCACCTGCTCGGACTGTGGGAAAGGATTCACTCAGTCATCCCACCTGCGAGCACATCAGCGAGTTCACACTGGTGAGAAGCCGTTCACCTGCTCGGACTGTGGGAAGGGATTCACTCAGTCATCCCACCTACAAGCACATCAGCGAGTTCACACTGGAGAGAGGCCGTTCACCTGCTCAGAATGTGGGAAAAGATTCACTTCGTCATCTCAACTTAAGGTACATCAGCGAGTTCACACTGGGGAGAGGCCATTCACCTGCTCAGACTATGGAAAAGGATTCACTTAGTCATCCCACCTGCGAGCACACTACTCAGTTCACACCGGGGAGACTCCAGACACCTGCTCGGACTTTGGGAAGAGATTCTCTCAGTCAAATCAACCAAATGTGCATCATTGAGTTCACACTGGAGAGACCATTCACTGGATGTGTGTCAATCACCATTGCTGAATGCAATTTCGAGAGTGACTGTCGGTGCTGAACTCTGCAATTATTGCTGTTGCTCACCACACCCAGTTCTGCATCCTGGTCAATGGGCATGGGAGGAGTTTCTTCTGCTGCACATTCACCTTTAATAGGACTGGAGTTTAATATTCTGCATCTGTGACAAATAAATCAGTTCTATTTTAAACTCTGTCTCTGGTACTTAGTGAAATTATAACACACGTAGTGCACAGTAGAGAGTCAACTCAACCCGCCTGGACTTTGCTGAGATTCAATTCCACGACAGTCCTTTTAAATCATCCCCTGTTATTCACCTCTCACTCTCCCTGTGGTGATGGGTTCCAAATAGTCACCACTCTGTGGGTGAAGAGGTTTCCCTTGAATTCTCTGTGGACCGAAGAAGTTGAGCTGACTGCAGCTCTGTCCGAGATGTTCTTCGCCCCTCAAATCTCTGGATGAGGAAGAATGACATTGGTAGTTAACCTCAATAATCACGACTCATTTCCATTTTATGGGTCATTTTTCCTACTAACAAAGGGTTGTTGAAAACACCAGTGTCGTTTAAAGACTGGAATTAGAATCGGAAACCATCAGTTGGATGTTCAAAGAATCATGGTCAGAAGCCAGAGGCAGGTCTGCACAGGGTAGAGTTTGTGGCTCTGGAAGATGGTTGGGGTAAGAACGTATTATGAGAAGGGAATCAGCAGCAGGAAGTGGAAACAAATAACAAAATAGGAACATTTTGAAGCTGATTGACAGAAAATAATTGGGTTGTCTGACTGATGACAGAAACAATGCCTGTTGTGAGGTCCTCCATTGGTCGAGGGAGATGTGGGTGTTGGGAATGGTTATATCTATTGAGGGAGTTAGTCCTGCTTGTTCATCCTGCAATATAATTTCTGGATGGTTATTATATAACCATATAATAATTACAGCACGGAAACAGGCCATCTCGGCCCTTCTAGTCCGTGCTGAAAGCTTACTCTCACCTAATCCCACCGACCTGCACTCAGCCCATATACCTATCCATTTTTTAAAAAATATCGAACCTGCTTCTACCACTTCTACTGGTAGCTCCCCCACACAGCTACCACTCTCTGTGTAAAGAAGTTCCCACTTGTGTTACCTCTAAACTTTTGCCCCCTCTCAAATCATGTCCTCTTGTTTGAATCTCCCCGACTCTCAATGGAAAAAGTCTATCCACATCAACTTCATCTATCTCCATCATATTTTTAAATACCTCTATCAAGTCCCCACTCAAACTTCTACACTCCAAAGAATAAAGACCTAACTTGTTCAACTTTTCTCTGTAACTTAGGTGCTGCAACCCACGTAACATTCTGGTAAATTTTCTCTGTACTCTATTATATTGACACCTTTCCTATAATTCAGTGAACAGAACTGTACACAGTACTCTGAATTTGGCTTGAACAATGCCTTGTATATTTTTAACATTACATCCCAACTGCTATACTCAATGCTCTGATTTATAAAGGCCAGCATACCAAAATCTTTCTTCACAACCCTATCCACCTTCAGGGGACTATTCACCATCATTCTATTATCTATGCCCCACAGATCACTCTGTTCTACTACATTCTTCAATGTCTTACTGTTTACTATGTATGTCCTATTTTGATTAGACCTACCAAAATGTTGCACCTCACACATCAGCATTAACCTCCATCTGACATCTTTCTGTCCACTCTTCTAACTGGCTTAATTCTCTCTGCAAGCTTTAAAAACCTGCTTCATTATCCACAACGCCACCTATCTTAGTATCATCTGCATATTTTCTAATCCAATTTACCGCCCCATCATCCAGATCATTAATGTATATAACAAACAACATTAGACCCAGTACAGATCCCAGAGGCACACCACTAGTCACCGGCCTCTAACCGGACAAACAGTTATCCACCATTACTCTCCCATCTAGCCACTGATAAATCCATTTTACTACTTCAAAATTAATACCTAACGATTGAACCTTCCTAACTAACCTTCCATGTGGAATCATGTCAAAGGCCTTACTGAAGTCCATATAGACAACATCCACTGCTTTATCCTTGTCAACTTTCCTAGTAACCACTTCAAAAAGTTCAATATGTTTTATCAAACATGACCTTCCACACACAAATCCATGTTGACTGTTCCTAAACAGACCCTGTCTAATCAGATAGTTATATATACCATATCTAAGAATATTTTCCATTAATTTACCCACCACTGATGTCAAACTTACAGGCCCATCATTGCTAGGTTTACTCTGAGATACCTTTTTAAACAATAGAACAACAATACGCCAATTCTCTGGCACCATCCCCCTTTCAAATGACATTAGGAATATTTTTGTCAGAGTCCCTGCTATTTCTACACTAACTTCCCTCAAGGTTCTAGGAAATATCCTATCAGGACCGGAGACTTGTCCACTTTTATATTCTTTAAAAGCTTTAGTACTTATTCTTCGTTAATCATCTTAGTTTCCATAACTACCCTACTTGTTTCCCTTACCTTACACAATTCAATATAATTCTCCTAAGTGAATACTGATGAAAATAAAATTTTCAAAACCTCCCCCACTCCTTTTGGCTACACACAGAGCTGTCCACTCTGATTCTCTAAGGGACCAATTTTATCCCTCATTATCCTTTTGCAATTAACTTAACTGTAGAAACCCTCTGGATTCATTTTCACCTTACTTGCCAAAGCAGCCTCATATCCTCTTTTAGCTTTTCTAATTTATTTTTACATTTTTACATTCTTTATATTAGATTCTTTTTACATTCTTCATATTCCCCGAGCACCACAATTGCTCCATGCTGCCTATATTTATTATAGATCTCTCTCATTTTCCAAACCAAGTGTAAAGGGGGTTTCTTCTTTGTTCTTTGTTACTGTTGGGAAAGGGTTTCTTTTTGTTAACTAGCAGGAATGCTCATTTACTGATACCGAGAATGGTATTCCTTTGTAAACCAAATGGGGATTAATGTTCTTTCTTCTGAGTCTGTAAGCTTTTGTTGACGGGCTTTTGGGCAGATCGGCGCGAGGGGGTCGAGAGAGAGGACGCAATGCTCTAAGCTGGGCGAGGATCGGACCCCAAAGGGGGGTCCGAGGCCGGGAGATTCTTCGAGGAGGGGTGGGATGAAGCTAGATGTGCTTGGTTGACCACTCGGAGGGTCCTGAGCTGTTTGGAGAGTCGAGGAGTTCGGAGGGTCCTGAGCTGCAAGTCGAGGAGTTCGGAGGGGATCGAATAATCGCATATGGTGTACTGTCTGTTTTTGGGTGAGGCGGGGACATCACACAGCATCCACACCAGCTGATTACCCAGTTTGGCGGGGCCGAAGGCTGCACCCCCTAGACGAGATCGAGCTGAGCGAGCCTGAGGCGACCCAGTGGGTTACATTGTGGAGTGCTCGTCCGGGGTTGATTTCTGTGGAAGCTGTGTGATCACCCTCTTTAAATTGTGTCTGCGGCGAAGAGCTGGTGTGCCATTGTGGGTGTGTGATTGCTGGTTATCGCTGCGTGTGTGTTGCTGTTGGTAGCCTCGAGGTCGTTGTTCGAGGTCCGACTAGTGCTGACGAAATGGTGATGGGACCATGGGTTGTCCGTACTGTTTGGAGAGTGAGGAGTGACAGGTTGGGATGTTTCAGCAGTGGTGGGCTCCGCCCGGTTATTGGAATAATGTCCAGCCCTAAAGGGGCGGAAGCGTGGGCGGAGCGGACCCCTCAGTTGTCGGGTGAGTGGCAGTGCTTGGCTGAGGAAAAGCGACAGGGACGGGCTGGTGACTTTGTTAGAACTGTCAGGCGCAATTACCTCGAAGTGACCGCTGCCATTTCTGGGTAAGTGTGGGAAAATGCGTGTGGTTCGACTGGAAGTCAAATGCCGCAGCTGGGGGGCTTATTATATCTGTGGCAGGAGATTGGTGGGAAGTTTTTAGGGTATCCCTTTTTGCCTAGGGGGGCAGATAAATTGCTTGTGGTGCCAAGCGGATCTGTCAAGGGGATCAGTTGTTCCGTTGATTCGAGAGGTGTCGGGAAACTTAGAGGAGGCCCAGTGGAGGAACGGCTTGGGGTCTCTGGGGGAGCACGTTCCCAGCAATGTACCAAGGAACTCCCGAAAGGAGCAGACTCTATTCCTGAAGGCTTAGAGGGGCCATGCGCACAGCTGTTGTTACGGATGGATGGAAGTCAAGTTAAAGCCATCCTCGGCACCGGAGCGCCGGTTAAGTTGCTGTACAGTTTGTTTCATAACCGTTATTGGAAGCATTTACCCTTGGCGACATTGAGGACACTGGAGATTCGGGGTACCAGTGCCTGTGATTATCCAGACGACGGTTGTTGGTCAGTGAAAATGGAGTTCTTAGAGGCAAATGTGGAGGAGACTGAGGTTCATGAATCGTTAATGCTGATGTGTCCGGACACTGTTCAGACGGGCAGCGTTTCAGTTTTGGAGAGAACCAATATCCTGCTGGTGCGCTTGGGGGCCTGCCCGGAGGAGGCGGGTGAGCGCTGTTTGGAGGCATTGTCGATGCACCCAGAGTTTCGAGCTGCTTGTGCGGACGTGTGCAGCAGCATTGGGCCGATACCGAATTCAAACAAGAGCCAGTGGTGGTACGGCCTGGGGGAAGTATCTGAGGGTGAGACCCTCTTAGTGGACGCTGCGAAATACCACGAGGGAGGGGAGTTGACTGCTGAAGACACCTCGGAGAGAGAGAGGTTGCGGCGACTGGCCCCTGAAGCCGTGGAAGATGTAGGCAGCGTGTGTGTGGATTGTATTGCGTTGAAGAGGCGCACTGTCAGTGACCAGAATATGGCCCTGAGGGCCAGAGAGGCGATGGCCTGTCTGAGTGGTGTGAAGTGGTATAAGGTGCTGGATCTGAGGAGTGGATGTTGCCAGATCCCGATGAGTGGGGCCGACAAGGACAAGACGGCCGTTATAAATTCCCTAGGAGTCTTCGGGTCCGAAAAGATGCCACAGGGTATATCTGGAGCCCTTGCAACCTTCCTGCGGGGCAGGTGGAAGACCATAGGGAATATGGAGGCGTTTGGAGTTTTGGTGTATGTGGATGATCTCTTGGTATTTGGATTTGCCTCAGGAGAATATGAAGTGAGGTCGTTGCAGGAGCAGCTGAGAACTACCGAGTTAAAGTGTTTTCGGGACACGTGCCAGGGCTGGCGAAGGTCGCAGCTCGTGAGAGACTGTCTCTACGGAATCAAGTTTGAAATGAAGACGGAGAGACTGCAGAAAGTGATCTGGAACCATTTGGAAGACTTACAAGTTGGAGAGAATGAAGAAAGTTGTCTGACTGAGGGTAATAGCAAACTGAGAACCCGGAGAGGGGAGTTTGCGGAGGTGAAGAAATTACAGACGAATCTCAGAAGAGAGAAGCGGAAGCTTGAAGGGAACCTGAAGATGACCATCGACAGTTCAAATGAAGTGCAAAACCTGAAAGTTGATCTGGAAGAAGTCATGAGGAAGAAAAAGCTGGAGAGAAGTGCAGTGAATACTGAACAGGAGGCTGAAGAGACTGCGGGAGCAGTGCAGGCCACGTGTTTCCGTTTGGAGAAGATCAAACAGCAGCTACCGATCACAGGAATGAGGAAGAATACAGATTCGATGGATGATGTGCTGGATGTGTGGTACATGCTGCCTTTTGCTGACTTTCCCTCGATTGAGGAAGAGACCTTTGGCCCTTCTCCCATTGAGTCAGGTGTAGCGGGGAGGGTTAGCTGTGTGCAGTGTGGGGCATGAGTGAGAGGTTGAGAGAGGAGTTGGTAATGGGCCCAAGGTATCCCCAGTTGTGTCCGAGCCTGAAGGGTTTAGGTGAGGGGGTACGGAGGCCTCAGAAGGGTTAGGGAACTCCCAGATAGTTGGCCTAAGTAGCGCCTGAGGAGCAGGGCGTGAGGTTTACTGTGTGGGGAGGAGATGTCACTGTTTGTGCTTGGGTTACGGTGTGTTGGCAGGAAAGGTGGCGAGTTATTTAGTAGTCATGAGGACATGACTTATTTGGTGGAGGGAGAGTGTAAAGGGGGTTCTTTTTTCTTTGTTACTGTTGGGAAAGGGTTTCTTTTTGTTAACTAGCAGGAATGCTAATTTACTGATACCGAGAATGGTATTCCTTTGTAAACCAAATGGGGATTAATGTTCTTTCTTCTGAGTCTGTAAGCTTTTGTTGACGGGCTTTTGGGCAGATCGGCGCGAGGGGATCGAGAGAGAGGACGCAATGCTCTAAGCTGGGCGAGGATCGGACCCCAAAGGGGGGTCCGAGGCCGGGAGATTCTTCGAGGAGGGGGGGGGGATGAAGCTAGATGTGCTTGGTTGACCACTCGGAGGGTCCTGAGCTGTTTGGAGAGTCCAAGGAGTTCGGAGGGTCCTGAGCTGCGAGTCGAGGAGTTCGGAGGGGATCGAATGGTGGCCAGAAGACTTCAGTAATTGAGCTCCAACGGTTGTGCACGAAGTGGTTTGGACTTTGATAAGTTTGGCGCCTTTTCTTTAATTTTCTCTTCATATATACTGTATCGTTATTAATCACTTAGTTATAGTAACCTTTATAAATTGTACTCATTTAATCGCATATGGTGTACTGTCTGTTTTTGGGTGAGGCGGGGACATCACACAGCATCCACACCAGCTGATTACCCAGTTTGGCGGGGCCGAAGGCTGCTCTCCCTAGACGAGAACGAGCTGAGCAAGCTTGAGGCGACCCAGGGGGTTACACAAGTTTCCAATATCCCTTGAAAACCTTGGCCCTCTCGAACTTTTAACCTTTCCTTTCAACTTAATAGGAACATAAAAATTCTGCACCCTCAAAATTTCACCTTTAAATGACCTCCATTTCTCTATTATATCCTTCCCATTAACAAATTGTCCCAATCCACTCCTAAATCTTTTTGCATCTCCTGAAAGTTAGCCTTTCTCCAATCAAAAATCTCAACCCTGGTTCCAGTCCTATCCTTCTCCATAATTATTTTGGAACAAATGGTATTGTGATCACTGGACACTATGTGGTCCCCAACACATACCTCCGTCACCTGAGCTATCTCATTCCCAGCAGGAGATCCAACACTGCCACTTCTCTAGTTGGTATCTCTATGTATTGCTGCAAAAAACTATCCTGCACACATTTTACAAACTCAAATCCATGCAGCCGTTTTACAGAATGGGCTTCCCAGTCTATGTGTGGAAAATTAAAATCTGCCACAGTCACAACCTTGTGCTTACTACAAATAACTACTATCTCCTTACAAATTTGCTCATCCAATTCTCGCTCCCCATTAGGTGGTCTATAATACACCCCTATAAGTGTTACTACACCTTTCCCATTCCTTAATTCCAACCAAATAGTCCCCCTGGACGAGCCCTCTAATCTATCCAGTGAAAACACCGCCCTGATATTTTCTTGGACAAGCAATGCAACGCCTACCCCTCTTGCCCCTCCGATTCTATCACACCTGAAGCAACGAAATCTAGGAATATTTAGTTGCCAATCACACCCCTTCTGCAAACATGTTTCACTAATAGCTACAACATCATATTTCCAGGTATCAATCCATGCTCTAACCTCATCCACCTTTCTTACAATGCTCCTAGCATTAAAATAAATGCATTTAAGAAACTCTCCACCTCTTCCTCTCTGCTTATCCCTAACGGTGCACACAACTTTATTATCTTTTTGTTTTCCTTCTCCCCTACATCTTCGGTATGAACCTTCCTACATCAGGGAGGAAGTTCAAATCATATCTGTGTTAAATGTTTAACCATCACAGTAACTGAAGGCAGCTGCAGGTTCACGAGGGACTGTTACTGTCAAATTCTGCAGTTCTTGCGGCTGCTCATCGCACCCAGGACTGAACCCTGGTCACTGAGCCTTGGAGGAGTCTGTACTGCTGATGTTAGCCTTAAACTAGACTGGTGTTTAATATTGTGGATCTGTGAAAGATAAATCAGTTTTGTATCAAATCCCGTGTTTCAGGTACTTACTGTCTCCACTGCACTCACTATGGACGCTACAAAGTCCAGTCGGCCCATCTGGTTCCTGCCCATGTTTCTGTTCCATATCCGGATATCAAAATCTACCCCTGCCGTTCCCCTCTCACACTCCCTGAGGTGTCAGGTTGCAACTAGTCACCACTCCATGGAATAGGAGATTTCCGTTGAATTTCACAGAATCATAGAAATCTATTTTCCTAAGCTCCATGTACCTATCTCAGAGTCTCTTAAAAGACCCTATTGTTTCCGCCTCTACCACCATTGCTGACAGTGCATTCCACACACACACACACACACACACACCACTGTTTGCTTAAAAAAAAAACCTTAGCTCTGATATCTCCTCTGTACCTACTTCCAAGCAGTTTAAACCTATTCCCCCTCGTGTTAGCCGTTTCAGCCCTGGGAAAAAGCCTCTGGCTATCCAAACGACCAATGCCTCTCATCATCTTATACACCCGCATGATTTTCTCCAGTCTGAATAAGACGATGAGCTCACTGTGGTTTTGACATTCCCTCCCCCCTTTCCTCCCCATCTCTCCTCTCCCTCCCCCTCCCTCCTCTACCCCTTCCCCTCTCCCTCCCTCCCTCCCCCTATGTATTTCACGTCACTGACCCGCCTCACTCAGGCACTCAACGTGACACTCACAGTAAACGAACCTGCGGTCTCGTAACACAATGCACCTCTGAAGTCTGACAGCAGACTAGCGAGTGAATCTTCGATGGTGCAGAGTCAAAACCCAGAGAGTTGCCAGATTGAGTCAGGCTTTGGGGCTGCAAAGAGAGATGGGGTCTAGTGTTTACGAGGAGGAGGAAACAGACCAGCTGGATGTGGCTACAAAAGAAAGATTAGAAGCTTTTGGAAATTGGTTTATCGAAAAAAAAAGGTGGTTAATTTCTGCAAAATACTGGTGGAAATCAACAGTCAGGCAGCAATTGTGAAGAGGAATAAAAAGTCAACGTTTACACCGAGCCCTTTCAGCATGCCTAGCCTGTGTACTCCGCTGCTTAGTTGCTGCTTGAACTGCAGAGTTCCTCCAGCATTTTGTGTGTGTGCGTCTCTGTATTCCAAGCAACTGCAGAATCTCCTGTGTTGTATAACTGCATTTTACTTTGGCATTAGATACGCGTTGATATTGAGTATATTGCTTATGGGAGCCGCTTTCTGCGTTAAAACAGCTGCAGATTTTTCGATACACACGAAAAAAATAAGTTATGGACCTTGAACCGGTACCTGCACAAATCTTTAATGGCACCGTGATTACCCATAGGGCCATGAGATGAAAATTTCGCCGTCGTTGAGGCACCGATGAAATGCGCAGGCGTCAGGCTGAGGACGTCCCCGAGTGTCACGCATGCGCGCAGTACATTGAAGGCCTTGAAAATGTCGGATGGAGGTAAGAGTGATTCTCCGTGTTTTTCTCTGAAACACCGACTTCAGAACGATTCCTGTGAAATCCGGACATCACAGTCCGCAATGCCGGGACAGTCCTGCTCTCTTCCCTCTCTCTCAGCCTCACGATCCGTACACGGGCCCCGGGGAGCTTCCGGCCGCTGAGTGAATGGGAACCGATGGATCTCTCAGACAGAGCTGAGCTCCAGCTATCTAAATGCAAGGATTAGGAACTCGGAGAAAGGGAGCAAAATCTTTTACATCAGCAGTTGAGAAATTCGCCTTTGTTCTACCTCCGATCACTGACAGGAGAAAATCTGCAGATGCTGGAAATCCAAGCAACTCTCACAAAATGCCGGAGGAATTCAGCATTAGTACTCTTTTCCGTAGATGCTGCCCGGCCTGCTGAGTTCCTCCAGCATTTTGTGTATGTTGCTTGTTCCACCTCCTCTTGTTCTGGACTTTTCTACCCGTGACGACATGTTTTGTCCCATTCTCTCTGGAAGATAATGATATCAAAAACCTTTGCCCTGGGCAAAAGTAGCTTTCACCTCACAAATGTGAAAGACTCCAATGAGACAGACTACTGCCCTTCCCTTCATATTCATTGGGATTTCATTCACTGAGTTCAACACCGTCAGTCATTGGGGGAGACTTCAGGGGAAATATTTATGTACAATACAGAAACTGGTGATACCTGTGTGTATTGTGGTGATGCAAAAGTTGTTGGAGAGTTTACAAGAGGGAAGAATTGGAGTGCTATTTGGAAATCTGACTTTTTAAAGTGTAATTTAGCAAGCAAACCACTTATGGACAAAGTGCAAAAGCACTGGAGAGAAAATCCTTCATTACCCGTTACAGGCCTGTGACATGGTGTGAGAGGGCAGATGAACTGGATCGAGGCCAGAGGAGATCACAGTTCTTACAGACAGTGATTTGCTGGCTGTTAAAATGAATACCTCTCTATATAAAATTCGCAGTGCACATGTCGTCACTGGGTAAAAGAATGCACAGTACAAGATTTCTGTGCACACTGGTCATTACAAATTAGAGGGGACATTGGTGTGGAGAACTCCAGTGTCCCAGACACCCTCACCTACAAGATGTGCACCCAGCTGCACTTTGAGGAGTTGGAGCTGAAAATGGATGAATTTTGGATCATCCAGCAGTTGGAGGGGGTGATAGATATGACATGAAGAGAGGTGAGTTACACCCAAGGTGCAGGAGACAGGAAACTAGGTGAGAGACATGAAGGGAAATGAAGTTAAATAGCCATCGCAGAGTACTCTTGTTGCCATCCCACACAACAGCCAGGTGGGCCGCTTTAGAAACTGTTGGGGATGGAGGGATTACCTGGCAGAGGAAAGTCAAACGGGTGATAGGGGATTCGTTAGTTAGGGGAACAGAACAGAGGGGATAAAAGGTCAGTTTTGATGGTGTCAAAAGGACCTGACAAGTGTGGTTTGGGATAGGCCGTTTTCTGGCAAAGGAGTACTTGGTAAGCGGGAGGCCTTCAGAAGAGACATTTTTGGGAGTGTAGAGTTCGTATGCTGAAAGGTAACTGGTGCAGGGAGCCTTGGTTTTCAAGAGATATTGAGGCCCCCGATATTTTGTTCCTCTAAATGCCTCAGACTGTTGGGTGCTACCAAGACTCATTAATGACAACAGTATCATAATTCCACCCCCGAGCTCATCGGACTTATTTTTAGTCGTCTTCTGTTGGTTTCTAAAAGCTTCCAATAGTTTTTGCTCTTTTGTTTGCCCTCTCTTTGGCTTTTATGTTGGCTTTGGCTTCTCATTTCAAAGCTTTACAAAGCTTCCACTTCTTTGGGATGTATCGATCACTCAGCTCCTGAATTGCTCCCAGAAACTCCAGCCATTGCTGCTCCGTTGTCACTCCTATCTTTCCCTTCCAAGCAAGTTTAGCCAGCTTCTCTGTCACAGAAACATGGAGAAGTTCAGTATGGAAACAGGCTATTTGCCCAATCCATTCAATGCCAAACAAACATTTAAACTGTCTAATGCAACTAACTGCAGCGGGACCATCGCCCGCCGAACCCCTACCATCCAGGCTCCCATCCAAACTTCTTTTAAATGGTGAAACTGAACTCATATTCACCACTTGTGCTGGCATCTCACTGCACGCTCTCACGACCATTTCAGTAAAGAGCTTTTCCAAATGTTCCTATTAAATTTTCACTTCCCAGCTTACCCATGACCTATGGTTGTCATCGCACCCACCCTCAGTGGAAAAAGCTGCTTACCTGTACCCTATCTATACTGTCATAATGTTGTCTATTCCCAACAAATCCTCAAAGAAATGTATAATATCTTTGTTTATGTTTAGAGCCTTTTTCAGATGTATAGGATGATGAGGGACACTGATCGTGTGGATAGCTAGAGGCTTTTTCCCCAGGGCTGAAATGGCTAACGTGAGGGGGTATAGTTTTAAGGTGCTTGAAAGTTGATATGGAGGGGATGTCAGGGGTAACTTTATTTACACTGAGAGTTGTGGGTGCATGGAACGGATTGCAGGCTACTTGTGTGAGATTGTTTCAGTTACTGTGGGGCCAGGCACCCATGCAGCTCAGTGGGAACAGGGAATAATACCAATGGAGAGAGTCAGACTGAGCCAGGTCACAGATTGGAGATGGCAGAAATGCCCCATTCTTATAGAGACAGGAAGAGCATCAGGGAATTGATGGTCATTCCAGATATCAGCACTGTGCCCAGTTAAAGGTGATTTCTCTCTCCAACTTGGGTTAAACTTCACTGAAACAGTGTGATGCCAGCTCACACCTTGACAACTCAAGGAATCTCATCTGAAATGTTGTCCTACACCCATTGATGGATTTTGTAAATCTTTTTACAGGTTAAAAATGACAAGGAATTTGCCTACGGGAATCTCGAACACAACACGCTAGTTTTGCTGTCTCTGTCCAGATATTTAAGAAGTGGAGCAAGAGATTCACTCGATCATCCTTCCTGCTCAGATTGTGAGAAGGGATTCACTCGATCATCTGACCAACTGGCACGCCCGTTAGTTTACATGGGGGGAGCCCATTCTCCTGCTCAGACAGTGGGAATGGATTCACTTGGTCATCTCAACTGAAGGTACATCAGCAAGTTCCCACTGGGCAAGGCCATTCACCTGTTCTGTGAGTGAGAAGGGATTCAATCGGTCTTCCCACCTGTGGACACACCAGTCAGTTCACACTGGGCAGAGGCTGGTCATCTGAGGAATCTGTGGAGAAGGATTGACTCGGTCATCTGTCCTAATGGCTCACCAGCGAGTTCACACCGGGGAGAGGCCGTTCACCTGCTCAGACTGTGGGAAAGGATTCACTTCCACATATAAGTTACTGAGACACCAGTCAGTTCACACTGGGGAGAGGCCATTCACCTGCTCAGACTGTGGGAAGGGATTCGCTCAGACATCTCAACTGAAGGAACATCAGCAAGTTCACACTGGGGAGAGGCCATTCACCTGCTTGGACTGTGGGAAGGGATTCGCTCAGTCATCTCAACTGAAGGAACATCAGCAAGTTCACACTGGGGAGAGGCCATTCACCTGCTTGGACTGCGGGATGGGATTCATTTCGTCATATAAGTTACTGAAACACCGGTCAGTTCACACCGGAGAGTGGCCGTTCACCTGCTCAGACTGCGGGAAGGGATTCACCGAGTTACCTCAACTTCAGGTACATCAGCGAGTTCACACTGGAGAGTGGCCAATCACCTGCTCGGACTGCGGGATAGGATTCGCTTCGTCATCCCATCTGAAGATACATCAGCGAGTTCACACTGGAGAGCGGCCGTTCACCTGCTCAGACTGTGGGAAGGGTTTCACTTCGTCATCCCATCTGAAGGTACATCAGCGAGTTCACACTGGAGAGAGGCCGTTCACCTGCTCAGACTGTGGGAAGGGATTCATTTCATCATCCCATCTGAAGGTACATCAGCGAGTTCACACTGGGGAGAGGCCATTCACCTGCTCGGACTGTGGGAAAGGATACTCTCAGTTATCTCAACTGAAGGCACACCAGGGAGTTCACACCTGAGAGTGGGCAATCACCTGCTCGGACTGCGGGAAGGGATTTGCTTCGTTATCCCATCTGAAGATACATCAGCGAGTTCATACCGGAAAGTGGCCAATCACCTGCTCAGACTGTGGGAAGGGATTCCCTTCATTATCCCAACTGAAGATACATCAGCGAGTTCACACCGGTGAGAGACCATTCACCTGCTCAGACTGTGGGAAGGGATTCACTCGATCATCCCATCTGCAGATACATCAGCGAGTTCACACTGGTGAGAGGCCGTTCACTTGCTCAGTCTGTGGGAAGGGTTTCACTTCGTCATCCCAACTGAAGGTACATCAGCAAGTTCACACTGGGGAGAGGCCGTTCAATTGCTCAGAGTGTGGGAAGGGATTCACTCGGTCATCCCAACTACTGGCACACCAGCAAGTTCACACTGGGGAGTGGCCTTTCACCTGCTCAGAATGTGGGAAGGGATTCACTAAGTCATCCACCTTACTGGTACATCGGCGAGTTCACACTGGGGAGAAGCCGTTCACTTGCTCAGAATGTGGGAAGGGATTCACTCAGTCATCCATCCTAAAGGCACACCAGCGCCTTCACACTGGGTAGAGACCAATCTGCTTGGACTTTGGGAAGAAATTCTCTCAGCCAAAACAACCAGTGTGCATCATTGAGTTCACACTGGGGAGAGGCCGTTCACCTGCTGTGAATGTAGGAAGCGATTCACTCAGTCATCTAATGTTATGTAGGTTCCAGTTGTGCTGGCAGCTTAACAGAGGGGGTTATAGCCTCCAGTCTGGCCAAACTGAAGAATCTCGTTTGGGTGGATACTGAGCAATGTGTCCCCTGTGTAATCTGCCCTTGGGGTTCATACTCTCTGTGGACTGTCTCTTTAAAGTGCAAAGAGAACCGAGACTGACCTTGGACACGCTGTTGGATTTCTGCAGAAGTGCTGGGTTGCTATGGTGACCAGCTAATGTTTATGTTCTGTGTGGTTAAGCAAGGTCAGAATGATCCTTTACCAACACAGAACAAGCAAGCGACTTCTTACAGAGAAGTCTATTATCCCCCCCCCCCCCCATCTTGTGAACTAAATTGAATCTACCACATCATCGTAAGACAATGTCGTTTACCACCTTGGTTTTGGATTTTATATACAGGTGACTCCCGTTTTTCGGACGTTCGCTTTACAACAGCTCACTGTTATGAAAGACCTTCGTTAGTACCTGTTTTTGCTAACCAAAGAGGATTTTCACTTTTATGATAAAGATGATGACTGCTTTATACGTGAGTTTACCCCGAGAAAGACTACCGTGACCGTGAAGCCTTGTGCGGCAGTTGTGTACGCATGCGTGCACGTGCCGATTTTTTTTCTCTCCAAATCAATTTCAGTTCACTATCTTCCCGATTTTCAGTGAAACTACACCGTACATACAATATTTCTACTTTATCATTCCTACTTTTACTATAGGTTAGTGTTATTTTAGGTTTTATGTGCTATTTGGTATGATTTGGTGGGTTTTCTTTGGGTCTGGGAACATCCAAAATCTTTTCCCATTTAGATTAATGGTAATTGCTTCTTCACTTCATGACATTTCGGCTTACAAACGGTTTCATAGGAACACTCTCGCTTTAGATACCGGGGGAAACCTGTATTCACACCTATATATGCATAACATTGCTAACCCTTGGATTATCTGGTTTAAGTTCACTATTATTAGTAGTTACCAATAAAATTTTGTTTGTTAACTGCAAAACTAGACTCCAAGTGTGTTTAATTGTTGCTGGTAGTTTTATAGGTTTGCGTCTGTGTGACACCTGAAGTAACAAATTGTACATAATATGTGATTAAACTATTAAGATTTATAATTCTTACTTTGACCAGAGGGTTAGTAAAGAAAACAAAAAAAAAGAAAAAGGGCCCAGTCTCTCCATTCATGTCTTCTCATCTCTCCCCAGCAAAAGGCCATGAAAATCTCTCTTCCAGACTCACAAGAAAGAACATTTCTCTCATTGGATAGTCCCACACTCCAAAACCCTGTTATCTCTAGTCGTAACCTAAACATTGCTGCTGCAGAGAAACCATTACCTCAGGAGTGAAACATTACAGAGAGGCTGTTACATCAGCAGTGAAACCTTACAGTGTGTTACACTTGTGACACAATACCAGGTTCAAATTGGGGAGATAGTTTCAATGAGCTGCATGCTGGATATTTGTCCATCACCGTTGCTGAATGCAATTTCGAGAGCGACTATTGGTGCTGAACTCTGCAATTATTGCTGCTGCTCACCACACCCAGTTCTGCACCCTGGTCACTGGGCATGGGAGGTGTTTCTTCTGCTGCACATTCACCTTTAATGGGGCTGGAGTTTAATATTCTGCATCTGTGACAAATAAACCAGTTCTATTATAAACTCTGTCTTTGGTGCTTAGTGAATTTATAACACAACTGGTGTACTCAGGCCTGCTGAACCCGGCCAGTGAATCTGTTCCACATCAGTCCATTTAAATCCTCCCCTGTTGTTTCCCTTGAATTCTCTGCAGACTGAAGAAGTCGAGATGACTGCAGTTCTAATCTCTGGGCTGATGAAGAATGACATTGTTCGTTAACCTCCTTAATCACAACTTATTTCCACATTATGACTCATTTTCCCTGCTTCTAAAGGGTTGTTGAAAACACCACTGTCCTCTAAAGACTTAAATTGGAATGGGAAACCATAAGTAGGATGTTCAAAGGAGCAGGGTCAGAAACCAGAGGCTGGTCTGCACAGGGCAGAGTTTGGGACTCTGGACGATGGTTCTGGTAAGAACGTATGATGAGGAGAAAGGAATCAACAGTGGGACATGGCAACGAATGACAGAGTAGCAACACTTGGACGTTAATTGGCAGACAAAATAATTTTGTTGTCTGACTGATGAACAATGCCTGTGGTGAGAGGCCCCATTGGTCGAGGCACATGTGTGTGTTGAGAATGGTTATACCTATTGAGGGAGTTATTCTTGCTTGTTTATCCTGTAATATTATATCTGAATGGTTATTTGAGATGATCCTATCTCTAATAATGTATTGATTATCATATAAATTGTGAGATTATGTCCTTAACTGAATCAGGCTTGAATTTATGGTGCCTTAATGAAGTTACCGTGGTCATTCATCCATTTGTATTTTAAAGCAAGATTTTGGTGAATGACATTTGCCACTTGATTGTACCTGCATAAGTAATCAGACTGAGTTAAACTGCTGCAGGATCCTGGAATGTGTTGGATTGTGTCTGGTGTCTCTTGGCATTTTCTGCATTTAGTGTCTTGTTTGCTTGAATTCCATGTATTTCAGATTTTTTTCTTTTTCTTAAACACCTTGTCCTGCATTTCTGCAAGGAACCCCGCTGATTCTGGGAAGGGATCTCCAACTCTCAGTCAGGTGCTCGATGCTTCCTTCACACCATCCAGTCTGCTCAGATCATTGGGATGTCTCCCATGGAGGGTCATACTCATTCCACTGGTTAATGTTTTCTTCCAGAGTGATGACTTATTGTTCTGAGTTGGCCTCTCATTAAAGCTTTCTGGTCTGTATTTCTTATCATGATTGCATATACACACATGGAGTGCTGAATATTTTTGATGAAAATATATATTTAGGTTTTATCTGACTGTTGTGTGATTTTTTTTTTCATGTGTGTTATTCCTGTTCCTCCTTCTGTCCAAGGTAGTCGTTAATCTAAGTGGGACTTCGTGTAAATAGACTTTTCTAAAGTTGTCTACTCAGGTCTTATTTGTCTTTGTAAATTTTACTGATTGAAATGGGACCAAGATATTTTCATTAAAAAAGTCAATCTCGGTATTGATGCAAGTGTTTATTGCCTTTGTTGTATTTGTTACCTATTGAGCTCTGTTTGGCAGGTTTTTTTGAAGCCATGAACTAAATTTTGTCAAAGGTTTTATGGATTTTACACTACTTTCTATTGTCTTTGCTTGTTGATATTCCAGATACGTGGGTAACGAGTCATAAAGAAGAGTCTTGGCCAGGAATGTTGATTCCCATCCACAGATGCTGCTTGACATGCTGAGCTCCTCCAGCACTTTATGTGTAGTTCTCTCCATTTCTAGCATCTGCAGGTCCTCTCGTTTCCCAGATACTTATATGTTTCTTGAAATATCGAGCTGGTAGTAGGGCTGTGTGGCTCTTTTGGTAAAATATTAAATAAACTCATCATAACGAGACATTCACCACCCTCGGAATGGAAACAATTCCCCTCATCTCAGTCCCGGGCAGCCCACCCCTGTTTCAGAGACTGGGATCCCTAGTTCAACCGGTAACGAAGTTGTGCATTTCAATGTTCACCTCTCCGTCCTCGATTCTCTAAATGAAAGGGTTATCACATTTGATCTTTCTTCATATGATGACCCCACCACTCCAGGGATCAGTCAGTTGAATCTTCATTGCACTCTCTATAACAAATATTCTCTAACCTCTTTGTTAATCCTCTATGAAATTTCCATATTCTTCAGCCCCGTGTTGCCCCAACCACTCACCACCCACCCCTGTCACTATTTCCGCCTTCCCACCTCCCCCTCACCTGGATCCACCTCTCACTTCCCGGCTCTTGCCCCATCCCCACCCCTCACCTCTTTTCTCTGACTATTTCCCGTCCACACTCAGTCCAGAGGGAGGATCTCGGCCCGAAATTTTGACGGTCCATTTCCCTCCACAGATGCTGCCCGACCCACTGAGCTCCTCCGGCAGTTTGTTCTTTGGTCTGTATAACCCGTGTTAGTATGGGGAGCGGGATTTTACACCATATTCCGGGTACAATCTCGACAAAACACAAATAATTGTCACTCTGCCCGGACCATTGGCCCCGCTTGCAGGGCAACAGTCTGCCGGTGTTTGCCTTCAATGTGGTGAATCCCTCTGCTCGGCACCATCGTGGGCTCAGACATTTCCACAGATG
The DNA here is from genome assembly GCF_030144855.1 of Hypanus sabinus. NCBI lineage: Eukaryota > Metazoa > Chordata > Chondrichthyes > Myliobatiformes > Dasyatidae > Hypanus > Hypanus sabinus. The sequence goes on along the minus strand of NW_026781251.1, from coordinate 72,845 downwards.
AGCCCCTCCTGTCCCCACCGGGACAAACATCCTGTCCGCCCCCTCTCTCACCATCTTCATCCCGTCAATAAAATCCTCCCTCCCCGGGGAACAGACATCAAACCGACTGGCCGAGCGGTCTCCTCCTACCTCTCAGCGATACATCAGACTCCGGCCGCAGGAGACGCTTCACAAACGCCCCAACTTCCCTCGGAGGGAAATGGAAATAAATCGGAAAGCGGACATTTACTTTGAGGTTCTCTCCGCTCTGAGGAGGCGCTTGAGCGGGAGACGAACAGCGGGGTAACGCCCACTCGGCTTGTCCGCCTCCGCTACTGGTTGTAACCAGTGAATGACATCGCTTCGCATCAATGGGAGTAGCGCAGCTCCTCAATCCTCTGTTGACAGCGGTGGGGAAGGGGCTGGTCACGTGATTATTAGCCCAGGCGTTAAACCGATAGAGCTCGAGCACAGCAGCGCGTTGTTGACGTAAGACACCGCGCACGTGAGGGCAGATCCCGGTGTGGGGAGCCCATGTGTGACGTCAGGCACGTGGGGGGAGGAGCTGTCTGACGTCACCTGTGGGAGAGCGCTGGCATTTAAAAGCACCTTAATGGACTTTTCAGTGGGACAACAACATTAATCACGGGTTTCATCACTGAATCCAGTGTTGTGGGATGTAAAGTCCCCTGTTATGTGTCCGGCTGTGCCGTGTTGTTGGTGGAGTGGGCAGCGTGGTGTTTGTCTCGATTCGGGTCACAACACCAGAATTGCCAGCGGGGTCCACACATAGTGTATTAGTCAACAGAAAACCTCTCGTCCCTGCAGTCTTTGTCTCCTGGTAAACTCAACACCCTGACAGAGTGGACCATAGATACCCCTTCCTCTCAGAGTCAGGGGATCACTCAGACAGCTGATCGCTGAGAGGAATTATATTTATTGGTCATTAAAGTTCACCCAGATTCGTTTGGACGGATTTGATGTGGAGTTCGGGGTGTCACAGTGAAAGGGCCGGACGGCCGAACTCTCTCCGTTGTTCAAACATCCTTCCAGCTGAGGCGACACTTCACCTGTGAATCTTCCGGGGTCGCCCGTTGTGTCCGCTGCTCCCGATGCGGCCGCATGTACACTGGTGACACCGGCTCCTCCGCAGTTGTGTGGGGTAGGTTTTTTTTTGGGGGGGGGGTATCAATATTATAGTTACCTTTTGTCTGGAGGGGTGGGTTTTGCGGTTGATGATCAGGATGACGTTCTTTTTTATGCGGGGGTGGGGTTGGAGTTTGATTTTTCTCCCGGAGCGACTTTCATGCTCTTTTTTTGTTTCGTGGTTTTCCGGAGAAGAACAAAATAACTCAGAATTGTTTATGGATAACTGCTTTATAATAAATTAAACTTTGAACTATCCGCTCCGAGCGTGAGTTCCCGATGTCCAAACATTTTCATTCCGATTCCCATTCTCGTTCCGACGTGTCAACCCATCTTGTGCCAAGATGAGGCTACATTCAGGGTCCAGGATCAGCACCTCATATTCCGTCTGTGTACCCCCACCCCCACAACCTGATGGCATGAATATCGATTTCTCCTTCCGGTGAACAAATTTCCCTCCCACTCCCACTCCCTCTCTGACTTTTCACGTCTTCTCACCTGCTTATCACTTCTCTCTGGGTCCACTGCTCCATCCCTTTCTCCTATTCGCCACTCTCCTCTCCTATTATACTCTGTTTTCTTCTGCTCTTGAGTTTTCCCACCTACTTTCACCTATCACCTTCCAGCGAGACATTTCCTCGCCCGCCCCGATTTTATTCAGATATTTCTCCCATCCCATCTCAGTCCTGAAGGAGGGTTCAAATGAAAACTCTTTTCGATAGATGCTGCCCGGCCTGCTGAGTTCCGCCAGCATTTTCTTTGTGTTGCTCTGAATTTCCAGCATCTGCAGACTTTGTGGTGTTTGTGATTTACCTCTCCGTTGTTCCTCCCGCCTCCGGCCACTGGTGGCTCTGCATGGATCCCTAGAGACTGCTGGAGCTGTGCGGGCCTCCGGCCACGGGTGGCGCTGCGTAGAAACGTCTGCTAAACGCATGCGCACTGCTCTCTGTAGCTGTTGGCAGTTCTCCGATTCGACCGGGGGTGAGTCAGGGTTGATCCCGAAATTGTATAAATGTGGGCCGGTTGCATTGGGAAAGGGCCGGGCCCGAGCTCTGCCGGACGGCTGGAGCAGGGGTGCAGTGGTAATTTTTTAGGTGCCAGAGCTGTACGGAGGGGTGGTTGATAAGTTCGTGGCCTAAGTTAGAAGGCCTAAAGTTATACAACTCTCGGGACCTGCACGTGTAGTTCAGCTCTTTGAGTGATTCTGCAGAAAGTTTGAAGTTAATAACTTTTGCGGTATTTCTGTTTCAGGTAAATGAAAATTGCTTGGTTTTGTAAAATTGACTCGTTCCACCTTAGTCCACGGACCTCTCGTGTGTGACACCCAATTTGTCTACCTGCTCATTTCATGCACTGAACAACTTCCTTGCCCCATTCGTGTAATGAGCAGGTACACAAATTGGATGTGACATATATAGGGCTTCTTATAATGTCAAGCAGTAAACCAAGATGAAAGAAATATGTGAATTCCAGAGCTCCACAGAAATATAGTGATAGCTAAGACATTAACAAGATTACAGCCTGTCACTACATTTCAGTGTATAACTGGTACAATTAAACATATAATAATTTAATAATATGAGAAAGTATTGCACGGTTGCACTTAACTGATTATCATAGAATATAATTATCACGCAAGTAAAATAACTTTGTTTGCTAAGAAGGCAAAGGGTTGTTAGTGAGAAAAATTTACTTTAGCGAGTAATCCACGGACCACCACAGATGTCGCCTTACTAATACGACTGAGTCAAAGCAGACAGCAGGGCCCACAGCGCTTAGCAGTGTTCCTCAGAGGTATAAAAATAACAGAAATAAAGCCATTCATTTTTTTTACACTTTTAGCCACCTAAATTGGAACCAAGTAATCAAGTATGAAAAAGAACGTCTGATGAACTATTGCTAAAGCCACGAATATTGCTGAATATTAGTCTCAAAAGCGGTAGGTTGGCAACTGCCTCGTACCATTTCTCTCGCAGAAATGATTGGATGGGAAGTGTACCTGTGAGTGTTGATACTCACAATATCCTCACAGGTCGGGTGTTACATGGTTAAACCTTTACAGATCCTGTTTGGTCTTTAAATATATAAAAAATTGAAGAGGCTTGAATCTTTACATACATTATTATCGAATCTATACGAATAGAAAATATTGTATTTTGGAAGTGATAAATGTTAACGGGGAGGAGAGCAACCATTTGGGAGTCTTGGGAATGCATTTCATCTCGTTCATTGCCTCACTAAATTACTCTTTTTCCTGTCAACACAAAGAGAAAAAGAGCCTCTTTTCAATCAACTACAGTTGGTGGAGCGAGGCCAAGGAGTTGATCCACTATTAATGATAGCTGAAATGACGTAAAACTAGCTTAAAGCCTAGGAATGTCTTTTATTCCATTTGGCTTGTAAAACAAGATTTAATTTATCTAGGTGTAGAAGAGGATTTTGGATGATTAGCTTGTGTATTTGCTCAAAATCAGGACAAAGATAAGCGAGCAGTGAATTTTTCTTTCATTGTTTTCAACTATTAAACTTGGATTTCCATGATCATTCCTTGCCTAATCCTGCTTCTTCAAGGAATCCAATGGTACCCATTTGAAAAAGCAGAAAAATGCTCGCATTTGTGTACAGGTATTTCCCAGCTTCCTAGGACAACAGGTCGAGCGAGAAGGAATTTCACAAATACCTAAATAAAAAAATTCACCAAAAATGATCAAATATCCTAAAGTTATTAGTGGTATTTTTCCCCATCAGCCAACACCCCCTCTTCCCAACCCCCGCTTCTGTAAGATTCCCTCTATTTAATATGCGGCCGTTGTTAAATTTCCGGCTTGTTTATTTTGACTGTTTTTTACAGAGGTGCTGGAGTGGCACTCCGCTCTGGTAGCACTGCAGCCCTGAATGTATGAGACAGTACAGTGTTAAATGCAAAACCCTGGACAGTGTTGATGATCAGAAAGATCTTAGACTCCAAGTTCATCGCTTCCTGAGAGAGACTGCACAGATTGATCAGATGGTCAAGAAGGCAAATGGCATGGTTGTCTTTATTAGTTGAAGCCCTGAGTTCAAAACTCATGAAGTTGTGTTGCAGCTTTGTAAAACTAGTTAGACCACATCTGGAGTGTTTCATACAGTTCTGGTCGCCCCCATTCTCGGAATGATGTCGGGGCTTTGGAGAGGGCGCAGAAGAGGTGTACCAGGAAACTGCCTGGATTAGAGGGCATGAGCTTTAACAAGAGGCAGGACAAACTTGTGTTGTTTTCTCCAGAACAGCCAGGCTGGGGTGAGACTGGATGGAAGTTTACAAGATTATGAGAGGAGTAGATACAGACGTTATGTTTTACCTGGGGTTTGAAATGTCTGACACATTTAAGGTGAGAGGAGATGTGAGGGGCAAGTTTGTTTATTTCCACAGAGTGCTGGGAAGCTGGAGACTATGCCTGGGGTGTTCGACCTCACCGGTCACATGATCTCATTTGCCCCTCCCATTTAACCGCAGAAGTAACGATCTCTTTGTGCGTGTTCACAATCTCCAGATGGGTGGTCACGCATCCTCCATGTTGTGTTGGGAAATCTGATTTTGGTCACTGAGTCCCGTTAACTTCCCCCGAACTCGCCGCGCTTCCTGAGGCTCCTCACATTTGTCCTGGAGCTTTATGCCTGTTGTGTCTCCTCCCGGATTGGGGTGGGTGAGGAAGGAGAATGACCCAGGTTGTGGGGATCTTTGATTTCACTGCCTGCTTTACCAAGGGACTGGCAAGTCTAGGGGGGAGAATGGTTTCTGTGATGTGCTGATCTGGATCCAAAGGTCTTACCAGTTCCTCGCAGTCATGGGCAGAGTAGTTACCATTCAAAGCGTGAAGTGTCCGGATGGGAAACTTCCTATGGTGGGTTGACAAAAATCTGGTGAGGGTCAAAATATATCCGGCAAAGCTCTTGTTATTTTTGCTAATTCTGTCATTTTAGAATCTTTTGTACGATAGTATGTACTATTCATTCAGTACCTATGTGTTGCTGGAGGACCATCAGTGATCGTCCTTGATCCCTTCTCCCACCTGGTTCCATCTGCTCATCTTGTTCAACCTCTGTCCAGTCTCCTCATACCCCCCCCCCCCCCCCACCGTTTCAGTGATATACATCAACCATCTGGGTCAGCCTCAGTCCGCCTTGTATCCCACCTCCTCAATGTTATATATCAGCAAACTTTCTTCTAAACCTTGTCTTCATTGTGAAGTGTTCTTTTGTACCTTTGGCCTCGCTGAGTCATTTCCAGAATCGGTTATTGTTGTTTGGAATGTCGGAGAGTCATCAGGTCCTAGTTCTGTTGTGCATTGCTGTGGAGGTGCTAGTTTATGAACAGTGACGGGCTGACACACTGCAGCATTTTACTGGCAGCAAAGTGTACTGGGAGTGCTCGTGCACAGTGGAAATCAGGCAGCTGTGCTGGAGATCTGCACTAAAAACTGAAAATGTTTGAACTCAATCTGATGAAATGTTATTAATTGAATTGTATTGTAAGCTGTTCCTTACCTGCTGAGTGTTTCTGGTAATTCTGGTTTCTTTTTATTTCTTGGTTTATATTTCATGAAATGGACCTTTTTTAACCTGGAAATGAAAATGGCTGTGATAGTTTGTAGGCCTCCATTAGAGTCTCTGCAGGGCTCCCCTCTCCACACCACCGATGTTGTCCAAGGGAAGGGCATTAGGACCCATACAGCTTGGCACCGGTGTCGTCGCTCAAGGACACACACGCAGCCTCTGCCAAGGCTCGAACTAGCAACCTTCAGATCACTAGACCAATGCCTTAACCACTTGGCCACGCGCCAGCACATGTGATAGTAGAACAGTAATGAAAGCACAACTTTTCCCTGTCAATTATCCTGGTACCAATTTGTCTGTTATTCCTGGAAATGTCTTCAGTACAGTTGTGGCTAACAAGGTTCACATGAATAATCTCAGGAATGATGGGTGTTATGTATGAGGAGCATTTGATGGTTCTGGACCTGTGCTCGATGGAGTTCAGAGGGACGGTGGCGGTGGTGGAGGGACGTATGGTTAAGAGAGTCTGTGATCTGACAGCACAGTCTCAGAATAAAGATGCTTCCTGTTAAAATTCAGTTGAGAATTTTTTTTTTGCCAAAAGATGTCTGATCTGTGGAATTTGTTGCCACAGAGTCTGATTGAGGCTGCCATTTGGGTATATTTATGACAGAGATTAATATACTCATGATTGCTAAGTAGATTCAGGGTTACAGGAGGAAGACAGGAATATGGTGTTGGAATAAACTTCAGCCATGGTTGAATGGTGGGCAGACCAGATGGATCAAATCACCTAATTCTGTTCCTTTGTCTTATGTCTTACCATGACTGAATGATGGCTCCTTCTCATCCCATATTGTCTATTTCATGTGAGGGACAATAAAAGATTGTTCACTGAGATCATTATATTTGCCTTCAACGTTTAAAGTTCAGTGAGTTCTGTTCCTAGTAACATTAAGCAGAAATGTTTGGTCCTCCGTTGTATTGTTAATGTGCTTCATTGTCTTACATGTTAAAGTTAGACCTGCAGTGAGAGATTTATTGGAAGAAAAACCACGACTGAAGACGAGGGAACAGCAACAAGTGAACCAGCCCGAGGACTGAGAGCACCGACTGGAGAGAACCCATCTGACTCGGAGATTCCAGTGATTCAGTCAGGAGAAAGTTTGGTGAGTCTCATTTACTCAAACACTGGTCCTTTAGACATTACATACCTGCACAAAGGAAGGTAGGAAATAGTTGGGAGTGAGACAGAATGTGCCCAGAAGAACCAGTTATGCCTCTGTCAGAACCAGTTGAGAAGAAGCCCCCCTCCAAATGTTCCCTTTAAATGTTTTGCCCTTCACCCTTAACCCTTGTCCTCTGGTTTTTTTCTCCCCTAGCCTCAGTGGATAAAGCCTGTTTGCATTCACTATATCTACACCCATCATAATTTTATATACCTCTATGAAGTCTCCGCTCATTTTTCTAAGCACCAAGGAATGAAGCCCTAACCTATACAACCTTTGTCTGTAACTCAGTTTCTCAAGTCCCGGCAACATCCTTGTAAACCTTTTCTGCACTCTTTTAACCTTATTAATATCCTTCCTGTAATTCGGTGACCAGAGCTGCACACGATACTCCAAATTCGGCCTCACCAATGCCTTATGCAACCTCACCATAACATTCCAATTCTTATACTCAATACTGATTCATAAAGGACATTGTACCAAAAGCTCTCTTTACTACCCTATCTACCCATGATGCCACTTTTAGGGAATTTTGTATCAGTATTCCTAGATCCCTCTGTTCTACTGCACTCCTCAGTGCCCCACCATTTACCTTATCTGTTCTACATTGGTTTTTCCTTCCAAAGTGCAATACCTCACACTTGTCTGTATTAAACTCCATTTGCCATTTTTCAGCCCATTTTTCTAGCTGGTCCAGATCCCTTTGCAAGCTTTGAAAACCTTCCTCACTGTCCACTACACCTCCAATCTTTGTATCATCAGCAAATTTGCTGATCCAATTTACCAAATTATTATCCAGATCATTGATATAGATGACAAATAACAATGGACCCAGCACTGATCCCTGTGGCACACCACTAGTCACAGGCCTCCACTCAGAGTAGCAATCCTCCACTACCACTCTCTGGCTTCTTCCATTGAGCCAGTGTCTAATCCAATTTACTACCTAACCTCCCATGCGGGACCTTGTCAAAGGCCTTACTGAAGTCCATGTAGACAACATCCACTGCATTCCCTTCATCCACTTTCCTTGTAACCTCCTCAAAACACTCTAATAGATTTGTTAAACATGACCTACCACACACAAAGCTGTGTTGACTCTCCCTAATAAGACCTTGAATATCTAAATAATTGTCGATCCTATCTCTTAGTACTCCTCCAATATTTTACCCACTAACAACATCAACTTACCAGCCTATAATTTCGAGAATTACTTTTAGAGCCTTTTTTAAGCAACAGAACAACATGAGCTATCCTTCAATCCTCTGGCACCTCACCCGTAGATAACGACATTTAAATATATCCGCCAGGGCCCCTGAAATTTCAGCGCTGGTCTCCTTCAAGATCTGAGGGAATACCCTGTCAGGTCCTGGATATTTATCTACTCGCCTCAAGATAGCAAGCACCTCCTCCTCTTCTATCTGTATAGGTTCTATGACCTCAATACTTGTTTGCCTTATTTCCATTGACTCCATGCCAGTTTCCTTAGTAAATACAGATGCAAAAACAAGATCTCCCCCATTTCTTTCGATTCCATACATAGCCGACCACTCTGATCTTCAAGAGGACCAATTTTATCCCTTACTATCCTTTTGCTCTTAACATACCTGATGTAGCTCTTTGGATTATCCTTCGCCCTGACTGCCAAAGCAACCTCATGTCTTCTTTTAGCCCTCCTGATTTTTTTCTTAAGTATTTTCTTACTCTTTTTATACTCCTCAAGCACCTTATTTGCTCCCTGGTTCTTATACATGTCATACATCTCTCTTTTTCTTTATCAGAGTTCCCTCGAGAACCAAGGTTCCTTATTCTTATTCATTTAGCCTTTAATCCCGAGACTTTGTTCCCAGGGTGTCCTCGTGGGCCGTCCAGAAATGATTTCAGCTGGTGACAACCCTATTTACCCCTGTGGGGTAACCCTCATGTGGAATCGGGCTAATGGTCGGACCTTCAACCAAGTGAGTCCAGTCTCCGCTGTTAGTCTGGCCAGTTTACCCTTCAGAGTGCCATTGGCTCTTTCCACTCTGCCAGCGGCCCGTGGGTGGTGTACACAGTGGAATTGTTGCTGGATAGCTAGTTTGTTACATACCCCTTCGTTTGCTTTCACCACAAATTGTGGGCCATCGTCAGAGCTCAGCATCTCTGGCAGGCCATACCTGGGAATTATTTCCCATAATAAAACCTTCACAACAGTCACAGCAGTATTAATGGTAGTTGCAATAGCTTCAGCCCATCTACTAAACACATCTATAATAACTAAGCAGTATCTATAGCAATGTACTCGAGGCAATTCAATGAAATCAACTTGTAGACACGAAAAAGTTTCACCTGTCAAGGGAGTCGTACCCAATGTGCAGTGTACAGGTTACCAACCATTCCCTCCTTTTCCAAGTGTGTACAGTCATTTACATAATTGACCAATGTTGGTAAAAACTGTGTAGGAACACAAACCTGTCCCACTGGGGTGATCCAAAAACCTAGATCGGGGTCTTTCTGGAACCCCATCTGGGACCACAGTTTGCGCTCATCCTTAGAGGCGTCCCCCTGAAAAGTACGCACCTCCCTCATGTCTGGCAAACCCGTTCTGCTTGAGTCACGGAGGATTGCTTGACGGGAACCCGAGCGGACTACAACTACCGAGGATTGTGCCGCACTTTTCACTGTCTAACCTGCTAAAGCATTGCCTGTAGTGACCAGGTTAGACATGCGGGCGTGGGCTGCACATTTAATAATAGCCAAAGCTCGAGGTAGCTGTAGAGCGGTGAGTAAGTTGTTTACAAAGGTGACATTACTAATGGGGTGGCCAGAGGAAGTCAGGAATCCCCATGTTCCCAGAGAGCCCCGTAGTCATGTACAATTCCAAATGCCTAACGGGAGTCTGTGTAAACGTTCCCACTGTTGTCTTTTGCTGGGATACAGGCACGAGTCAGAGCAAACAGCTCAGCCTTCTGGGCGGAGACAGCTGCTTCAAAAGAGGCCTGTTCAACTATTCAACTGTTCATCACTATCGCATCGTTTCCCTGCTGGGTCCACAAAAGAGATTCCATCCTCGTAACAAGTTGCCTCAGGCTTGAGGGAGTACTGCAGAATGGATGGGAGAGTCTGTCCTTCTTTCACTGTGACCCAGACAGGGGGCAGTTGGTGCGGCCAACTTCATGGCCTGAAATTGCCCAGAGATGTGGTACACCATCTTGGATTTTATCAATATTAAAAGAGAGTTTTACTAGATGTCCCGTCTTCACTTCCGACTCCTTCAAGTATCGGAGTTGGCCCACAGGAAATCTTGCCAGTCTCCTTTCGTGCAGGAGGCTTGTTTTGTCAGGGTGTAGGCAGGGAACCCAGGGCAAACCCTGATGCTGGTATGGGGAACCACCAGTCCTGTCTGTCCCCAAGGGAAATCCAGAACTTCGGACAGTAATGAACTGCCCTCTCTTCCTTTAACCTGTCCAAGCACCGTGAAAGGGAACTTCTGTCCCTCGAGGGGTGCATAAATATGGCTTTCCTCGGATGAGCACCCCGTAGAGTCAAAGTACAGAGTCACATGAGAGTCGACCACTGGCAGGAGGGGTTCAAACTCAGTGGAGTCCAGATTGTGCCCACCACTGGGGGGGGGGGTGTCAGAAATTGGGGAAGCTGTCGGTTGTTCGCTAGTTGCAGGGTGATACCATTGTCTGTGCATAGGCTCTCGACCTCCAACAGACAGAGCAAGTCTCTCCCTACAAGATTACACCCCCGACTGATGGTGACTTTAAGTGAAACCTCACACTGGTTCCCCGGGAATTTCACCTGCAGTGGCTGGTTATGTGAACACGTACATCCTATGCCTTCAAAGCCAGACAGAGTGATTGTAGCGTCTGACCGCTGGAATCCCTTTTCTGATACCGTTTCCTGATCGAGAGTGGTTGTGGTTGCCCCCATATCAATCATAAACGGAATTGGAATTCCAGCAACTTGCAATATTACATTGGGCTCTTCCTGAGGGGTGGAAATCACAGTAAGAAGCATCCTTGCTTGTCCATTTCTGAGCGGGTTGTTTGCCCCACCTGTCCCGTGGTAGCTTTCTGTTCTTCTGATCCCCAGATATAGCCCACTCGCATCCTTCTTTCCACTGAACACCTTTAATATTAGTTCCCTTCAGGGTTGATCGGGATTCGAAAGTCCGGTCGCAATGATATGTCAAAGCGCAACGTATTCCATTTCAGTCATTTTCAGGCCAATCCATATTATTTTTAATCGTGTTGGCTAGCTATATTGGTAAGCAATAGAACAGTAGGGCATTAAACTGGGGGGACAGATTCCCATTATTAAAGGCTTGGTCTCCTGCGAAAGTGCCATAGCAGGCCACAAATCACTCCCAATAGTCTGGTCCCGATTCCCCAGGGTTAGGTTTCCATTCAACTACTTTACTAATGTTTACAGGTTGCTGGAGAGCCCTTTCCAAGGCTTGAATTATCTGCTCTGTCTGTTCATTCTGATTATGGTTTCCCGCCTGTAACTCCTGATAGGTTTGGTATCTCAAACCTGCATTCCTTTTCCTCCCCTCAGCAGCGGAGAGAATCATGCAGCAGAGACTGAATAAATCTTGTGGAGTCGCATTAGACATTTGTGTAGTACTGTGGACATACTGAGCAAACTGTAAATAAATAAATAAATAAATAAATAAATAAATCTTGTGCAGTTGCATTAGACATTTGTGTAGTACTGCGGACACACTGAGCAAACTGTAAATAAATAAATAACTGAATCTTGTGCAGTTGCATTAAACATATGCATAGTACTGCGGACACACTGAGCAAACTGTGCTGGTTTTTCTTTTCTCTCTGGGGCCTGATTCATGATCATTATCGTTTCTTGAGGCTTCCAGGGTGCATACACAGGAATCACTGAGGGCTGTCCCTCCTCCTGCTCGTGGATTGGGCAACATTCAGGTGGGAATTGTCTTTGTGGAGCCATTAACTTTGGGGTTTTATTGTATTCTTCTCTCCCTGTCTCGGAATAAACCTCTGTATTCCCTTTCAGGATCTCATGGTAAAGTGGCAGCCCCCCCCCCCCCCCCCCGACTTCCCTGTCCCGCTGTTTTACCCGAGCGGCTATCATTGGGGTTTGGGGGCACTGGGTGCACTTGGCCCCTGGTAAGGTGGGAGAGGTACGGGGGGGGGGGGGGGTTCCCACTCCTCATCATGGTCACTGTCCTCAAACAGGGTCGGTATGACAGACGACAGACATGGGTTTGGGATCCCCTGATTCCCTATCAGTATGTAACAAAACCCAATTCCCCTCAGGGTCAATAAAGTACGTTTGTCTGTCTGTCTGTCTGTCTGTCTGACGTTCCTGCCCTTCTCTCCTATCTGGGCCGGCATTGGTTTGCTTACGTTGTTTTTCCTGCTCTCGTTTTCGGCGCACATCCACCCATTCACACTTCACTTTTAGCGTCTCCCAACCTTTGCAGTACATACCTCTATCCCATTCTCACATGCATTATTCCTCCAATTTGCTAATAATATACTGTTCCACTTCATATCTGCTTTTCCTTTCACTCCCTTTCAACAATTTCCACTTCTTTCCACAGTTCTTTTTCCATATCGAATTGACTGTTTGTTCTCATGAGGTAATATCCCAGTTTCCCTCCCCCCCCCCCCAGTGGCCATATTTTGTTCCCCAATTTCTTATTCAGCGCTGCACACAACATTTGAAAATCTTTTTCCTTGTCTGGAAAACTCGCAGACATATTGTGTAGGGCTGCTCCTGGCCCACTCGCATCAATCGACTGCAATTGACCCCTGTCCTCTAAGTAATTTTCCCGGCACAAAGCCTCCTGCTCAATTATCGATCAGGTAACTTTACCCCGCTGGCACCTCCTGCACAATTAATGAAATTACCTGGCATGTAAGCCTCCTGCCCATTTAGTAACATTTACCAGGTACCGCCTCATGCCCACTTAGCAAAATTTTGCCTTCCTTATACGAGTCTCTCGACAGATTCTTTCCCAATCCCGTCAAGCTAAGCAATCAGCCTTGGGTGAGGGACCGTACCTCCAAATGAAATAACGGAGAGTGACAAAAGGTAAAATACCTATTGGGCACCTGGTCAGTCTCTGCAGTCCCCAGAGTGGTCCAGCCGCTTACTCAGCCCGTCTGCTTGGCACTCCCTGTATTGGGATCCTGTTCGTGATGACAAATGTTAAAAGTTGAGTCCAATTAAAACTCGGGAGTCCAGTTTCTTATCATCACCACAGTTTATTGTGCATTCTCCTGCAGGAGATTGAGACCCAGTTGTCAAAGGGAAGGCACGTAAGCACTGGCACTATCTAACAAGTGGACTGACTTAGTCAGGTTACAGCCTGTACATAGTACATAGTAAGCCCATACATTACTATTGCAATATGTTGTTTGATCTGGTACACCCAAGTCTGTTGGTGCAAAACTTAATTACTTAGAATTGAGAGTTTATTAAATCAAGGTTTTAATTACAGATGGATGTACAGTCTCGTCCTTGTCAGTTATTCCCTTTGCAAGGCCCTGATTTAATAACAAACAAGTTCATTCCTGTCCTTATCAGGGAGTCCTCCTCCACTTAATCAAACATAAGTACAATGTATAATGCTATCAGCTCTCAGTGTGTCTCTCTGCAAGCCTCAGAGAACTGGTAATGAGCCTGTCTTAGCTAAATGCTGAAAACTGAGTTCACTTCAGTTCAAAATTCCTATTCAGTCCCAATTATTCTTTTGGCCAGAGGTTTCATAGGTTCAAAATGATTTTGTTTATATATCCTCAATTCCTCAAGAGGGATCAGGGGAAATATTTATGTCCAATATAGAAACTGGTGTTACCTGTGTGTATTGTGGTGATGCAAAAGTTGCTGGAGAATTTGCAAGTGGGAAGAAGTGGAGTGATGTTTGCAAATCTGACTTCTTAAAGCATAGTTTAGCAAGCAAACCACATATGGACAATGTACAAAAGCTCTGGTGAGAAAATCCTTCATTACCCATTACAGGCCTGCTACATAGGTTGTGTGAGAGTGCAGATGAACTCGATCACGTATAATGTGTAAAATGTCCTTTTTTTTGTTAAGAGCTTTTTTAGGTGTATAAGATGATGAGGGGCATTGATCGTGTGCATAGCCAGAGGTTATTTTCCCAGGGCTGAAATGGCTAACACAAGAGAGCAGAGTTTTAAAGTGCTTGAAAATTGATACCGAGGGGATGTCAGGAGTAACTTTTTTTTTTACACAGAGAGTGGTGGGTGCATGGAATGCACTGCTGGCGTTTTGTGTGAGAGTGTTTCAGTTACTGTGGGAACAGCAAACCATGCAGCTCAGTGGGAACAGTGAATAATACCATTGGAGAGAGTCAAACTGAGCCAGGTCACAGATTGGAGATGGCAGAAGTGCCCCATTCTTAAAGAGACAGGAAGAGCATCAGAGAATTTGATGGTCATTCCAGATACCAGCACTGTGCCCAGTCAGAAGATGATTTCTCTCTGCAACTTGGGTTGAACCTCACTGTAAGAGTGTGTTGCCAGATCACACCGTGACAACTCAAGTGATCTCATATGAAATGTTGTCCTACACCCATTGATTGATTCTGTAAATCTTTTTACAGGTTAAAAATGACAAGGAATTTGTCTACGGGAATCTCGAACACAACACGCCAGTTTTGCTGTCTCTGTCCAGATATTTAAGAAGTGGAGCAAGGGATTCATTCGGTCATCCTTCCTGCTCAGACTGTGGGGAGGGATTCACTCGATCATCCTTCCTGCTCAGACTGTGGGGAGGGATTCACTCGATCATCATTCCTGCTCAGACTGTGGGGAGGGATTCACTCGATCATCCTTCCTGCTCAGACTGTGGGGAGGGATTCACTCGATCATCCTTCCTGCTCAGACTGTGGGGAGGGATTCACTCGATCATCCTTCCTGCTCAGACTGTGGGGAGGGATTCACTCGATCATCCTTCCTGCTCAGACTGTGGGAAGGGATTCACTCGGTCATCCTTCCTGCTCAGACTGTGGGGAGGGATTCACTCGGTCATCCTTCCTGCTCAGACTGTGGGGAGGGATTCACTCGGTCATCCTTCCTGCTCAGACTGCGGGAAGGGATTCATTCGGTCATCCTTCCTGCTCAGACTGTGGGGAGGGATTCACTCGATCATCCTTCCTGCTCAGACTGTGGGGAGGGATTCACTCGGTCATCCTTCCCACTCAGACTGTGGGGAGGGATTCACTCGATCATCAGACTGACTGCCATGCCTGCCATTTTAAACGGGGGTGGTGGGGGGGGGGGACCTGTTCATCTGCTCAGACAGTGGGAATGGATTCAGTTGGACATTTCAACTGAAGGGACATCAGCAAGTTTATACTGGGGCAAGGCCATTCACCTGTTCTGTGTGTGAGAAGGGGTTCAGTCGGTCTTCCCACCAGTGGACACACCAATTAGTTCACACCACACCGGGCAGAGGCTGGTCAACTGCTGAATTTCTGGGGAAGGATTCACTCGGTCATCTGACCTAATGGCTCGCCAGCGAGTTCACACCGCGGAGAGTCCGTTCACCTGCTCAGACTGTGGGAAGGGATTCACTCGGTCATCTAACCTGAAGAAACATCAGCGAGTTCACACCGGAGAGAGGCCATACACCTGCTCAGAATTTGGGAAAGGATTCACTTCCTCAGATAAACTGAAGATTCATCAGCGGGTTCACACTGGGGAGAGGCCGTTCATCTGCTCAAACTGTGGGAAGGGATTCACTCAGTCATCTAAACTGAAGGAACATCAGCGAGTTCACACTGGGGAGAAGCTGTTCATCTGCTCAGACTGTGGGAAGGGATTCACTCGGTCATCCAACCTGCTGGCACACAAGTCAGTTCACACTGGGGAGAGGCCTTTCACCTGTTCAGACTGTGGGAAGGGATTCTCTTTGTCATCTTTGTCATCCCAACTGAAGGGGCATCACCGAGCTCACACTGGAGTTTGGCCATTCATCTGCTCAGACTGTGGGAAAGGATTCACTCAGTTATCAAAACTGGAGGTACATCAGCGAGTTCACACTGGAGAGAGGCCATTCACCTGCTCAGACTGTGGGAGGGGATTCACTCAGTCATCTATTCTGAAGTTTCATCAGCGAGTTCACACTGGGGAGCGGCCGTCCACCTGCTCAGACTGTGGGAGGGGATTCACTTGCTTATCTAATCTGAAAGGACATCAGCGAGTTCACACTGGAGAGAGGCCATTCACATGCTCAGACTGTGGGAAGGGATTCATTCTGTCACACGAACTACTGGTACACAAGTCAGTTTACACTGGGGAGTGGCCGTTCACTTGCTCAGACTGTGGTAAGGGATTCTCTCAGTTATCCCAACTGAAGGTATATCAGCGAGTTCACACTGGAGAGAGGCCATTCACCTGCTCAAACTGTGGGAAAGGATTCACTCAGTCATCTAAGCTGAAGGAACACCAGCGAGTTCACACCGGAGAGAGGCCGTTCACCTGCTCAGACTGTGGTAAGGGATTCACTTGCTCATCTGAACTGAAGGTACATCAGCGAGTTCACACTGGGGAGAAGCCATTCACCTGCTTAGACTGTGGGAAGGGATTCACTCAGTCATCGCATCTGAAGGTACACCAGCGAGTTCACACCGGAGAGAGGCCGTTCACTTGCTCAGACTGTGGGAAGGGATTCACTCAGTCATCTGAACTGAAGGTACATCAGCGAGTTCACACTGGGGAGAGGCCGTTCAGCTGCTTAGACTGTGGGAAGGGATTCACTCAGTCATCGCATCTGAAGGTACATCAGCGAGTTCACACTGGAGAGAGGCCGTTCACCTGCTCAGACTGTGGGAAGGGATTCACTCGGTCATCTCAATTACAGAGACACCAGCGAGTTCACACTGAGTAGAGGCCGATCAACTGGTCAGTCTTTGGGAAAAGTTTCTCTCAGCCAAATCAACCAAAATGTGCATCTTCGAGTTCACACTGCGGAGTGGCCGTTCACCTGCGGTGAATGTGGGAAGTGATTCACTAAGTAATCTCACTTTAGCTAGCAGCTTGATATAGCTTAATTTGCCCCGGGCCCCAGCCCGGCCAAACTTAAGAAATGTCATTTGGGTGGATGCTGCGTGATGTGTCACCTGTTAGAAATCAGTACTGTACCCCGAAATAACAAACGGTACACAATATGTGATTAAACAATTGAGATATATAATTCTTACTTTGACTATAGGGTTAGTAAAGAAAACAAAAAAAAAGAAACAGAGCCCACTCTCTCCATTCGCATCGTCTCATCTCTCCCCAGCAAAAGACCATGAAAATCTCTCTTCCAGACTCACAAGAAGGAACATTTCTCTCATTGGACAGACCCACAATCCAAATCCCTGTTTGCTATAGTCGTAACCTAAACATTGTTATACTTGTGACAGACTACCGGGTTCACACTGGGGAGAAAGTTTCAATGAGCTGCATGCTGGATATTTGTCCATCACTGTTGCTGAATGCAATTTGGAGAGTGACTGTTGGTGCTGAACTCTGCAATTATTGCTGCTGCTCACCACACCCAGTTCTGCACCCTGATCACTGGGCATGGGAGGAATTTCTTCTGCTGCACATTCATCTTTAATGGGACTGGAGTTTAATATTCTGGTTCTGAGACAAATAAATCAGTTCTATTTTAAACTCTGTCTCCGGTACGTAATGAATTTATAACACACCTTGTGCACAGTGGAGGGTCAACTCATGCCGGCTGGACCCTGCCTGTGATTCTGTTCCAGGACAGTCCTTTTAAGTCCTCCCCTGTTGTTCACCTCTTGCTCTCCCTGTGGTGATGGGTTCCAAACAGTCACCATCCTGTGGGTGAAGTGGTTTCCCTGAATTTTCTGCAGACTGAAGAAATTGAGCTGACTGCAGTTCTGTCTGAGATGTTCTTTACCCCTGAAATCTCTGAGCTGAGGAAGAATGAATTTGGGAGTTACCCTCCTTATTCATGACTCATTTCCACATTATGGGTCATTTCCCCTGCTTCTAAAGAGTTGTTGAAAACACACTGTCCTCTAAAGACTGAAAGCAGAATGCGAAACCATTGTTTGGATGTTCAACGGAGCAGGGTCAGAAACCAGAGGCGGGTCTGCACAGGGCAGAGTTTGGGGCTCTGGACGACGGTCGGGGTAAGAACGTATGATAAGGAGAAGGGAATCAGCAGCGGGGCGTGTCAACAACATTTGGAAGCTGATTGATAGAGAAAATCTTTCGGTTGTCTGACTGATGACACAAACAATGCCTGTGGTGAGGTGCTCCACTGGTTGAGGAACGTATGTGTTTGGAATGGTTTTATCTATTGGGGGAGTTGTTCCTGCTTATTAATCCTGTAATATTATATCCGAATGGTTCGTATGGATTGTCCTATCTGAAATAATGTATTGATTATAAAACATAGAATAGTACAGCACATTACAGGCCCTTCGGCCCACAATGTTGTGGTGACCCTCAAACCCTGCCTCCCATATAGCCTCCCACCTTAAATTCCTCCATATACCCGTCTAGTAGTCTCTTCAATTTCACTGGTGTATCTGCCTCCACCACTGACTCGGGCAGTGCATTCCACGCACCAACCACTCTCTGAGTGAAAAACCTTCCTCTAATATCCCCCTTGAACTTCCCTCCCCTTACCATGTCCTCTTATACTGAGCAGTGGTGCCCTGGGGTAGAGGCGCTGGCTGTCCACTCTGTCTATTCCTCTTAATATCTTGTACATCTCTGTCATGTCTCCTCTCATCTTCCTTCTTTCAAAGAGTAAAGCCCAAGCTCCCTTAATCTCTGATCATAACCCATACTATCTAAATCAGGCACCAACCTGGTAAATCTCCTCTGTACCCATTCCAATGCTTCCACATCCTTCCTATAGTGAGGCGACCAGAACTGGACACGGTACTCGAAGTGTGGCCGAACTGGAGTTTTATAGAGCTGCATCATTACCTCGCGACACTTAAACTCTATTCCTCCACTTATGAAGGCTAACACCCCATAAGTATCATGTATTACCTACATATCTCTATGCACTTTGGGCTTAAGCACAATTGAAACATATTAAAAAAAAACAAGACTACATTGAATAAAGTAAACTACGTTTTCCGTCATTGTCAGGCAGCAAAGATGGAATACAAAGATGAGCTGGCCCGCAATATTAAAGAGGATACCAACTTTTTCTTCAGGTACATATATTGTAAGAGAGAGGCTGAAGTGGATATCGGACCACTGAAAAATGATGCTGGACAGCTAGTAATGGGGTGGGGGTGCAAGGTGATGGCAGATGAACTGAATAAGTCTTGTACATCACTCTTATCTCTCGAAGACACTGGCAGGAATATGGAAGTCCCAGATGTTAGTGGTCAGAATGTGTAAAGTTACGTTACACGGGAGAAGGTTCTTCGGGAAACAGAGATGGTCTGAAGGTAAATAGGTCACCTGGACCAGATGGTGTACACCCCTGAGATCTGAAAGAGGTGGCTGAAGTGATGTGGAGGCATTAGCAATGATCTTTCGAGAATCGTTAAGGAAATAAAATCCAAAGAAGATTTTTCCTTCACTGCTCCCCGTCTCCCAGTTTCACCCATCACCTACCACGTCTTCCACCCCTCCAACCCTCACACTGCTTCCTCTGACGTCTCATCTTTCTTGTTCCCAGTCCTGATGAAGGGTCTGGGCCCGAAACGTCGACTGTTTGCTATTTCCCATTTATGCTGCCTGGCCTCCCAGGTTCCTCCAGCATTTTGTGTATGAGTTGCTTGGATTTCCGGCATCCACAGATTTTCTCCTGTTTTTGATAAAAGCAAAAGCGGGGTCACGTAATATAGCAAGAAAACAGTGGGAAGTGAGAGGAATGGAAATCTTTTACATACCCAACAGGAGACAACAAAAAAACACACACACACACACACACACACACACACACAGGAGAGACATGATGAAAAATTACGGTAATTGAGCCAATAATATCAGGTATCAAGAGTTGTTCAGATATATAAAGAGTAAAAGAGAGGGAAGAGTTGATATTGTACCACTGGAAGACGATGCTGGCGTGTTAGTAATGGAGCAAAGAAATCGCGGCTGAATGTAATAAGTATTTTGTGTCAATCTTCACTGTGTGAGACACTCGCAGTATAAGACTATCAGACATAGGAGCAGAATTAGGCCAGTCAGACCCATTGAGACTGCTCCGCCGTTCTATCATGGCTGATCCCGGTTCTCACTCAACCCCATGCACCTGTCTCCTCGGCATATCCTGTAATGCCTCGACTGATCCATAAACTATTAGCTTTTGCCTGAAAAGTACCCACAGACCTGGCCCCCACCGCCGTCTGTGTCAGAGAATTCCACAGATTCACTGCTCTCTGACTAAATAAAATCCTCCTCAACTGCTCTAAAAGGTTGCTCCTCAGTTTTCAGGCTGTGCCCTCTGTTATGGCTACCCCCACCATAGGAAAAGGCCTCTCCTCATCCACCCTATCTGGACTTTTCCACATTCGGTGGGTTTCAGTGAGATTCAAGATTCAGGATGAGGTTTATTACCACCGGCATTTGGCTTGAAATTTGTTGACAGCAGCAGCAGTTCAATGCAATACAGATTCTGGCATAGATAATAATAATGAATGAATTAAAACAATAATCAAACAGCAGTTCAATGCAATTCATATTCTGGCATAGATAATAATAATAAATTAATTAAAACAATAATCAAACAGCAGTTCAATGCAATACATATTCTGGCATAGATAATAATAAATGAATTAAAACAATAATCAAACAGCAGTTCAATGCAATTCATATTCTGACATAGATAATAATAATAAACTAATTAAAACAATAATCAACAAGTAAATCAATTATGTGTGATGAATATTTTATTAAAATGTGTAAAAACAGAAATACTGTATATTGAAGAGTGTCCAAAGCTTTCAAAGTCCATTCAGGAATCGGATGGCAGAGGGGAAGAAGCTTTTCCTGAATCACTGACTGTGCGCCTTCAGGCTTCTATATCTCCTACCTGATGGTAACAGTGAGGAAAGGGCATGTCCTGGGTGCTGGAGGTCCTTTATAATGGACGCTGCCCTTCTGTGATATCGCTTCCTAAAGATGTCCTGGATACTTTGTAGTCTCGTACCCAAGATGGAGGTGACGAGATTTACAGCCTTCTGCAGCTTCTGAACCCCTCCACCCACATTTACTAAACATAAGTCAGTGCAGGAGTACAGGCCCAAAGCTGGGAAACGCTTCTCATGCTAAACCCCTTCATTCCCGAAATCGTCTTCTTGAAGATCCTCTGGACTCTCTCCAATGACAACGCACATTTTCTAAGATAGAAGTCCCACATACTCTAACTAACGGAATGTTAGCCTTCATTGGTAGAGGGATTGAATTCAAGAGCAGGGAGGTAATGCTGCCACTATACAGGGTACAGGTGAGGCCGCACCTGGAGTACTGTGTCCAGTTCTGGTCTCCGTACACGAGGAAGGATATACAGTACTGGCTTTGGAGGCAATGCAGAGAAGGTGAACCAGTTTGATTCCAGGGATGAGGGGGTTAACCTATGAGGAGAGATTGAGTCACCTGGGACTTTTCTGTCTGGGGTTCAGAAGAATGAAAGGGAATCTTATAGAAATACCTAGAATTTTGAAAGGGATAGATAAGATAGTAGGAAAGTTGTTTCCTTTGGTAGATGAGACTAGAACTCGGGGACATTGCCTCAAGACTCCGGAGAGAGGATTTAGGACGGAGATGAGGGGAAACTGTTTTTCCCGCAGAATGGTGAATCTGCGGACTTCTCTGTCCAGGGAAGCAGTTGAGGTTTCCTCACGAAGTATATTTAAGATACGGTTAGATAGGATTTTGCAGAATAAGGTAATGAAGGGTTATAGGGAAAAGGCAGGTAGATGGACCTGAGTTTCCTGACGGATCAGCCATGATCTTATTGCATGGCGGGGCATACTCAGTGGGCCAATGGCCGACTCCTGCTCCCATTTCTTATGTTCTGACGTGCGGCCTGAGGAGTGTCTTGTAAAGAATCAGCATTATCTCCTTGCTAATATATTCTACTTCACTTTAAATAAAGCCAGCGTTGTATTTGCCTTCTTTACCACAACTCAGCCCGGAAGTTAATCTTCTGGGAGTCTTGCCCAAGGTCCTGGTGTCGTAGTGACGTCAGCGCCGGACTCAGTAACGGAGGTCCCCGGGTTCGAATACAGTCGGGCCTCTCCCTTGTACGCTTTCCATCCGTGCCCGGTTGAGTGTTGAACTCGCAATTCGACCTCATAAAATAAAGAAAAATACTGTGAAATGTCTATGTGAGGAGAAGCGCCCTACACAACCTTCCGATTCTCGCCTAGTAAGGCATGGAAATGCCCGACGCTGCCCTGAGTCAGTCCTGAGTCGAGGACATCATCATCATCATCATCGCGCTTCCTTCTGTACTTCTGTGGCTTGAACCTTCTCCCCAATCACGTAACAGTTCACTGTTGTTCCTTTTGCCGAAATGCACTACCGTACTTTTCCCAATATTGTATTCCATCTGCCACTTTCTTGATCGTTCTTCAAATTTGTCTGTGTCCTGCTGCAATCGCATTGCTTCGTCAGCACTACCATCGCCTCCACCTACCTTTGTATCATCCACAAACCTTGTCACAAAGCCATCAGTTCCATTATCCAAATCATTGACAAACAATATGAAAAGTAGCGGTCCGAATACTGACCCCTGAAGACCACAAGTCACTGCTGGCCAACCAGAAAAGGCCCCTTTTATTCCCACTCGCTGCCTCTTGGCTGTCAGCCAATCCTCTATCCATGCCAGTATTACTTCTGACTTTTATCCTGTTAAGCAGTTTCATGTGTGACACCTTATCAGAAGCTTTCTGAAAATCCAAGTAAATGACATCCACTGTCTCTCGTTTGTCCGTCCTGCTTATGACTTCCTCGAAGATCTGTAACAGACTTGTCAGGCAAGATTTCCCTGTACAGAACCTATGCTGGGTTTGACATTATATCATTAGTCTCCTAGTACACCAAAACCTCATCTGTTATCATGACTCCACACTTTCCCAGCCACTGAGGTTAGGCTAACTGGACTATAATTTGCTTTACTTTGCCTTCCTCCCTTCTCAAAGAGTGGATTGACATTTGCAATCTTCCTGTCCTCCGGGACCATGCCAGAATCAAGTGATTCTTGACGTGTCATGACCAATGATTCTGTTACCTCTCCAGCAACCTCTCTCAGGACTCTGGGATGTAGTCCATCTGGTCCAGGTGACTTATCCACTTTAAGAACCTGAGTTTGCCCTGCACGTTTTCCTTTGTGATAGCAATGGCACTCACTCCTGTTCCCTGACACTCCTGGATCTCTGGCACACTGGTGGTGTCTTCCACGGACAAGACGGATGCAAAGTATCTATCAAGTTCGTCTACCATCTCTTCCCCATTTGTACCCCATGAGCATCATTTTCCAGTGGTCCAATATCAACTCTCGCCTCCCTTTCGTATTTTTTATAACTAGTTTTTATTATTGTATATTTTGCTGACTTATTTCACCTTTCCTCTTATACCTTTTATTTTAAATTTGCCTGTTGTTGGATGTTAAAAGCTACCCAGTTATCCAACCTACTACTCACTTTTGCTACCTTATATGCTTTTATACAGTCCTTAACTTCCTTTGTCAGCCACGATAGTCCAACCCCGCTGTTTGAGAACTACGTCTGTGGGACATATCTATCCTGTACATTATGAACTATTCCCAGAAACGTCAGCCATTTCTGCTCTGACGTCATCTCCACCAGCATCCTCCAATCCACCTGGGGAATCACCTCTCTCATGCCTCTGTAATTCACTTTCATTCCATTGCGATACTACACATGTGACCTGTGCTTCTCCCACACAAATTGCAGTAGGACTTCAATCATATTATGATCACTGCCTTCTAATGGTTCCTTTACATTAACCTGCCTAATAAGATCTGGGTTATTACACAACACCCAATGTAAGATAGCAGTTCCCCGAGTAGGCTCAACCATCAGCTGCTCTAAAAAGCCATTTCGTTTGCATTCAATACATCCCCTCTTTTGCGATTTAACGCCAATCTGACTTTCCCAATCCTCCTGCAGACTGAAGTCACCCACTACAGTTGTGTCATTAAATTTATTACATAAATGCCAAACATTCAGCAGTACCTGGGGCAGAAGTGAGGATACATGCTTTTACCAAGGAGAGAAGGTGTTGTTGAAGCTGAAAGGCCTGAAGGTAGATAAGACACCGCAGAGTTCAGAAAGAGGAAGCTGAAGAGATTGTGAAGGCATTAGAGTCATAAAACACTACAACACAGGAAAATGCCATTCGGCCAGTCTAGTCCGTGCTAAAGCATTAATCTTCCGAGTTCCAACAACTTCCACCTGGACCATCGCCCTCCATATGCTTCTCATCCAGTGACCTAAGCAAACTTCTCTTAAAGATTACAAACGTCCCTGCCACTTGCTCAGCAGCTCGGTCCACACTCTCCCCCCTCGGAATGAAGAAGTTCCCCCTTAGTTTTCTCTTCAAGTGATGAGTAATGATCTATCACAAATCACTAGATTTTGGAACGGTTCTGGTGGACCAGAAATTTGCAAATGTCACCCCACAATTTAAGAAAAAAATTATTGGACAGTTAGTCTGACCTTAGTGGTCAGGAAGATGTTAGAGTGTACTAAGAGTGTGTTTTTTGGGTACTGTAATTGGGGAAACATGATGAAGTAGGCCCAAGTCAGCCGGATTCCTTCAAGGAAATCTTGACTGACAAATCTCTTGGAATACTTTGCGGAAATAACAGGAAAGGTAGATAAAGCAGAGGCAGTGTATGTTGTTTGCTTGGATTTTCAGATGATCTTCAACAAGGTACCCCATGCAAGGCTTATTGAGAAAGTAAGGAAGCATGGGATCCAAGGACACATTGCTTTGTGCATCCAGAGCTGCCTTGCTCACAGAAGACAAAGAGTGGTTGTATACTGGTCATATTCTGCATGGAGGTCGGTGACCAGTGGTCTGCCTCAGGGATCGGTTCTGGGACCCCTACCCTTCGTGACTTTAATAAATGACCTGGATGAGGAAGTGGAGGTACGGGTTAGTAAATTTGCTGATGACACAAAGGTTGGGTTAGGTTGCAGGGGGATATTGATAGTCTGCAAACCTGGGCTGAGAAGCGGCAAATGGACTTCAACCCAAAGAAGTGTGATGTGGTTCATTTGCTTCGGTCAAATATGATAGAATATAGTAATAATTGTAAGCCTCTTGGCAGTGTGGAGGAACAGAGGGATCTTGGGGACGGAGTCCACAGGACACTCAAAGCTGCTATGTAGGTTGACTCTGTGGTTAAGAAGCCATACTGTGCGTTGGCCTTAATCATCCGCAGGCTTGAGTTTAAAAGCCGAGATGTAATGTTGCAGCTATATAGGACTTTGGTCAGACCCCACTTGGAGTACTGTGCTCAGTCCTGGTCGCCAAACTACAGGAAGGATGTGGAAGCCATAGAAAGGGTGCTGAGGAGATTTACAAGGATGTTGTTTGGATAGGGATAGGTTGAGTGAACTCAGTCTTTTCTCCTTGGAGTGATGGAGGATGTCCTGATAAAGGTGTCCATGAAAATGAGAGACATTGATCGTGTGGATAGTTAGAGGCTTTTTCCCAGGGCTGAAAGTGCTAGCACGAGAGGGCATAGTTTGAAGATGCTTGGAAGTAGGTACGGAGGAGATGTCAGGGGTATGTTTTTTTTACATAGAGAGTGGTGAGTGGTTGGAATGGGCTGCCGGCAATGGTGGTAGAGGCGGACACGATAGGGTCTTTTAAGAGACTCCTGGATAGGTACACGGAGCTTAGAAAAATAGAGAACTGTAGGTAACCCTTGGCATTTCTAGAGCAAGGACAAGTTCGGCATCGCTTTGTGAGCCAACGGGCCTGTAACGTGCTGCAGGTTTTCTAAGTTTCTAAGGTGCTGCACGTGAGGCTGCTTAACAGGATCACAGCTCATGGAATTACAGGGAAGAAACTTGTACTGACAAGGGAGAAAGAGTCAGAATAATGTGGGCAATTCTGTTTTGCTGTCGGTAACTAATGCTGTTGTGTAGGGGTCAGTATTGAGACCGCATCGTTTCATGTTAAATCTGAATGATATGGATGACGGCATTGATACCTTGGCGACGAACATTGCTGTTGATACAAAGATGGGTACGGGACAGGTAGTTAGAGCAAAGCGGGAGTCTACAGAAGGACTTTGATAGGTCTGGAGAATGCCAGCAAAGTAGCAGTTGAAATACAGTGTATGCAAGTCATGTACATTTGGTAGAAGTAATTGGGCGTAGAAAAAAAATAAATGGGAGAAGCTTGAAAAAATTAGAGGTGCATAAGTGCTTGTAAGTCCTTGAGCAAGAGGCCCTAAAGATTTGCTTGTAGATTGAGTTGATTAAGGATGACAACTGCAATGTTAGCAATATAAGAGCAAGGATGCGATACTATAGCTTTATAATGCATTGGGCAGATCACTGTTGGTGTATTGTGAGCAGATTCCGACCTGTACTTCCGACTTATTATCTGAGCAAAAGATGTGTTCGTATTGGAGTGGGTCTGGAGAAGTGTCAAAGAATGATTCCAGGAAGACCAAGAGTGGATGACCTGGATGAGGAAGTACGTGGGAAGGGATTCACTCAGTCATCCAACCTACAGAAATTTATCAATATTCACTGCTGCTGATTTCCACACACAAATAAATCAAAAGGGATATGCCCAATCAAATAGATAATTAATCGATCAATAGCCCCCAAACAACACGGCCTAGCCGGACACATAACAGGGAACTTTAACATCTCACAACACTGGATTCAGTAATGAAACCCGTGATTAATGTTCTTGTCCCTCTGAAATCATAAGAAACGCACACTGAGGTGCATTTTAATACGAGCGCTTCCCCACAGGTGATGTCACACAGACCCCCCTCGTGGCTGACGTCACGCATGGGCTTCACACACCGGGATCTGCCCTTACGTGCACAGTGTCTTACGTCATCCATGCACTGGTGAGCTCGGGCTTTATCAGTTTAATAGCTGGGCTAATAGTCACGTGACCAGCCCTCCCCCACCGCTGTCAACAGAGGATTCGGGGGCTGCGCTATTCCCTCTGGTGCAAAGCGATGTCAATCACTTGTTACCACCAGTCACAGAGGTGGACAAGTCCAAAGGGTGTTACCCCCGCTGAGTTAGCCTCCCCTCCGGCCTCAAACTCCACATCACACCGGAGTAAATGTCCGTTTTTTGATTTATTTCCATTTCCCTCCAAGGGAAGTTGGGGTGTTTGTGAAGCGTCTGCTGCGGCCGGAGTCTGATGTGTTGCCGAGAGGTAGGAGACCACTCGGCCCATCGGTATGATGCCAGTTCCCTGGGGAGGGAGAGGAGGGATTTTATTGAATGGAAAAAGATAGTGTGAGAGGGGGCGGGCAATATGTTTGCCCCGGTGGAAATCTGTGGAAATATCTGAGACCACAGTGGTGGCGAACGGAGGGATTCACATTGGGGGGGGGAACACCAGCAGACGGTTGACCTGCAAGTGGGGCCAATGTCGGGGGTAGGAGGTGAGTGTTTGGGGTAACACGGGGCTGCTGAAGATGAACATTTTTTGCACAGATGATTAACCAAGTGGTTAGAGAGTATTTGTTACAGAGTGTGCAATGAAGTTTCAACAGACTCATCCCTGAAATGGTTGGGTCATCATATGAAGAAAGATCAAATGTGATAACCCTTTCATTTAGGGAATCGAGGACAGAAGTGAACACATTGAAATGCCCAACATCATTACCGGTAGAAACAGGGATCCCAGTCTCGGAAAAGGGGGTGGATGTCTATATTTTATAATAAAACCCCTATTGTTTTACCTTTACCTCCTCTCCCAATTTTATGGTGGCCTTGGTCCTTCACACCCCCCTTACCTGCTTAAGATTCAGCCCATTAGCAGCAGTCAGCAATTCATTTTTTTTGGCTTTTCCTAATGCCTCAGGGGTTGGCGCTTCCAGAAATTTATAAATGTCCATTGCTGCTGATTTCCACACACAAATAAATCAAAAGGGATTTCCCCAATCAAACTGATAATTCATCGATCAATAGCCACCAAATTTGTTCATATCCCAGACGCAGGCCCCAAATTTGTTATGAACCATAATGCTTTAGAACCAAGCCAGCAGCAATAGACTACACCTGGAGTCTGGTTTTGATGTTAAATCTGTCTTTATTAGAATCTACTTGTAATATTGCAACTTAAACAAGATAAACAGAAGTTAATAGTGTTACGTTTATAAATGTGTGTAAATATAACTCCCAAACTATTGAGCTCGGGGGAACAAGGCTCGGAGTCTTGAGATGGTAAAGTATGAAAGTTCAGTTCAACTACAGAATAGGCGATAAGAGAGAGAGATTTGTAATCCAGGGTAAATGGCAAGAGAAGGCAAAAATGTCGATATTATGTAGATAATATGTAGATATATGTAGATATGTAAATATGTACATTCCTCAGGTTCCATGGTGTTAAAACGAAAGAACAGTCATTGTAGAATTTATCCATCATCATTCCAAATCCACATACTGATTATCACCGAAAGTGACTTGTAACAAGGGGTATGTTTTCAAGTGAACTACCACACCACAGCCATTCAAGTGTTAACACATAAGTGGTCTCCACAGGATATCCCAAATCAGATCCACTCCTATGGATCAAACAATGTTACTTCCACACATTCGATGTACATGAATCGATAATTAACCCACCCTTGTGGGCATAGGAAACTTTTAAACAGTGACCCTTGGTCACTAGTTCCCTGGCTTCAATCCTTCCATTTTTCCTCCTTCGTCTCCATTTGACTCTGAGTGTCTGTGTCCTCGGTTAAAGCTAAACAAGCGCGAGCGATGTAAACAGGCTGCAAGTCAGACTGATTCATCTTCTTAATGTCTCTCTCTTAAAATGAGAGTCCACAGCAAAGGAAACCCAGGGATTCATTACAATGGCAAGTCCCCACTGTGAACTGACTGGTGTGCCAGTAGTTGTGATGACTGAGTGAATCCTATCCCACAGTCTAAGCAGGTGAATGGCTTTTCCCCAGCGTGAACTCGCTGATGATTCTGTAGGTGGGATGACTGAGTGAATCCCTTCCCACAGACTGAGCAGGTGTATGGCTTCTCCCCAGTATGAACTGACTGGTGTGGTGTAGTTTGGATGACCAAGTGAAACTCTACCCACAGTCTGGGCAGGTGAACGGCTTCTCCCCAGTGTGCACTCGCTGATGTACCAGTAGGGTCGATGCCTGAGTGAATCCCTTCCCACAGACTGAGCAGGTGTATGGCTTCACCCCAATATGAACTGACTGGTGTGCCAGTAGTTGGGATGACCGAGTGAAACTCTTCCCACAGTCTGAGCAGTTGACCGGCTTCTCCCCAGTGTGAACTCGCTGATGACTCTGTAGGTGGGATGACTGAGTGAATTCCTTCCCACAGACTGAGCAGATGAACGGTTTCTCCCCATTGTGAACTCGCTGGTGACTCTGTAGGTGGGATGACCGAGTGAATCTCTTCCCACAGTCTGAGCAGGTGAATGGCTTCTCCCCAGTGTGAACTCGCAGATGACTCTGTAGGCTGAATGAATGAGTGAATCCCTTCCCACAGTCTGAGCAGGTGAATGGCTTCTCCCCAGTGTGCACTCTCTGATGTACCAGTAGGGTTGATGACAGAGTGAATCCCTTCCCACAGACTGAGCAGGTGTATGGCTTCACCCCAGTATGAACTGACTGGTGTGCCAGTAGTTGGGATGACCGAGTGAAACTCTTCCCACAGTCTGAGCAAGTGAAGGGCCTCTCTCCAGTGTGAACTCGCTGATGACTCTGTCGGTGGGATGAATCAGTGAATCTCTTCCCACAGACTGAACAGGTGAACGGCTTCTCCCCAGTGTGAACTCTCTGATGTCTCTGTAGGGTGGATGACTCAGTGAATCCCTTCCCACAGACTGAGCAGGTGAACGGCCTCTCCCCAGTGTGAACTCTCTGATGTCTCTGCAGGTCAGATGACTGAATGAACCCCTTCCCACAGACTGAGCAGGTGAATGGCCTCTCCCCAGTGTGAACTCGCTGATGATTCTGTACATGGGATGAATGAGTGAATCCCTTCCCACAGACAGAAAAGGTGAATGGCCTCTCCCCAGTGTGAACTCGCTGATGACTCTGCAGGGCGGATGAATCAGTGAATCCCTTCCCACAGACTGAGCAGGTGAACGGCCTCTCCCCAGTGTGAACTCGCTGATGACTCTGCAGGGCGGATGAATCAGTGAATCCCTTCTGACAGACTGAGCAGGTGAACGGCCTCTCCCCAGTGTGAACTCGCTGATGTCTCAGTAGGTGGGATGACTGAGTGAATCCCTTCCCACAGACTGAGCAGGTGAATGGCTTCTCCCCAGTGTGAACTCGCTGATGACTCTGTAGGTGGGATGACTGAGTGAATCCCTTCCCACAGACTGAGCAGGTGAATGGCTTCTCCCCAGTGTGAACTCGCTGATGTCTCAGTAGGTGGGATGACTGAATGAACCCCTTCCCACAGACTGAGCAGGTGAATGGCTTCTCCCCGGTATGAACTGACTGGTGTGCCAGTAGTCGGGATGACCGAGTGAAACTCTTCCCACAGTCTGAGCAGGTGAATGGCTTCTCCCCAGTGTGAACTTGCTGATGACTCTGTAGGTTGGATGACTGAGTGAATCTCTTCCCACAGTCTGAGCAGGTGAATGGCTTCTCCCCAGTGTGAACTCGCTGATGTCTCAGTAGGTTGGATGATGCAGTGAATCCCTTCCCACAGACTGTGCAGGTGAATGGCCGCCCCCTCGTGTGAACACGCTGGTGTGCCATTAGGTCAGATGACCGAGAGAATCCCTTCACCGAAATTCAGCAGATGACCAGTCTCTGCACAGTGTGATCTGACTGGTGTGTCCACAGGTGGGTTGCCCGACAGAATCCTTTCTCACACACAGAATAGGTGAATGGCCTTGCCCATTGTGAACTTGCTGATATACCTTCAATTGTGATAACCGAGTGAATCCATTCCCACTGTCTGAGCAGGTGAAAGGCCTTTCTCCTCTGTAAGATGACGGGCTTGCTAGATGTTCAAATGACCAAGTGAATCCCTCCCCACAGTCTGAGCAGGAAGGATGGTTGATTGAATACCTTGCTCCACTTCATAAATATCTAGACAGAGGCAGCAAAACTGGCGTGTCGTGTTTGAGATTCCTGGAGACAAATTCCTTCTCGTTTTTTATCCTGTAAAAGATTTACAAAATCCATCAATGGGTTTAGGACAACATTTCAGATGAGATTACTTGAGTTGCCAAGGTTTGATTTCGTATCACACTGTTACAGTGAGGTTAAACTCAAGTTGGAAGATAAATCATCTCCTGACTGGGCAGAGTGCTGGTATCTGGAATGGTCATCAATTCCCATATGTGTTTCAAGTTCCAACTCCTTCAAGTACAAACTGCATCTGGATGTGCATCTTGTAAGGGAGGGCATCAGGGACACTACAAGTCTCCCCATCTTTCCTCCAATACCCCCTTTAACTTGTAATAACCAGTGTGTACATAAATCGTGCAATGTGTAATTTTTTTTTACCCATTGACAACATGTGCACAGTGAATTTTTATAGAGAGGTATTCATTTTAACAGCTGGCAAATCACTGTCAATAGGAACATTGATCTCCTCTGGGTTCGATCCAGTTCATCTGTACACACACACAACCTATGTAGCTGGCCTGTAATGGGTAATGTAGGATTTTCTCATCAAAATTTTTTGCATATTGTCCATATGTGGTTTGCTTGCTAAGTTACGCTTTAAAAAGTCAGATTTCCAAAATATCACTCCACTTCTTCCCACTTGCAAATTCTCCAGCAGCTTTGGCAACACCAGAATACACACAAGTATCACCAGTTTCTGTATTCCCCTGAAGCCTCCCCCAACGACTGACAGTGGTGAACTCAGTGCTGGCAATGCCAATGAATACGAAGGGAAGGACAGGAGTCTGTCTCATTGGAGTCTGGCACATTTGGGATGTGAAAGCTACTTGCTGCCCATGACAAAGGTGTTTGATATCATTACATACCCAGAGAGAATGGGACAAAACATGTTCTCACGGGTGGAAAAGTCCAGAACAAGAGGAGGTAGAACAAGCAACAGACACAAAATACTGGAGGAACTCAGCAGGCCAAGCAGCATCTATGGAAAAGAGTACTAATGCTGAATTCCTCCAGCATTTTGTGAGAGTTGCTTGGATTTCCAGCATCTGCAGATTTTAACTTGTTAGTGATTGGAGATAGAACAAAGGTGATTTTCTCAACTGGTGATGTAAAAGATTTTATTCCCTTTCTCTGAGTTGCTAATCCTTGCCTTTATTATAGCTGGAGCTCAGCTCTATCTGAGAGATCCATCGGTTCCCATTCACTCAGCAGCCGGAAGCTCCCCAGGGCCCGTGTATGGATCATGTGGCTGAGAGACAGGGACGAGAGCAGGACTGTCCCGGGATTGATGGCAACGGTGTCCGGATTTCACAGGAATTGTCCTGAAGTCAGTGTTTAAGATAAAAACACAGAGAATCGCTCTTATCTGTACCCGACATTTTCAAGGCCTTCTGTGTACTGCGCGCATACGTGATACTCAGGGACGGCCTCAGCCTGACGCCTGCGTATTTCATCAGCCGGCAAAATTCTTAGCGCATGGCCCTCTGAGACATCATTGTGCCATTAACCATTTCTGCAAGCACCGGTTCAATGTCCATACCTCATTTTTTTTATAGTGTGTGTAGAAAAAATCTGCAGCTGTTCTAACGCAGAAAGTGGCTCCCATAAACAATATACTCAATATCAACGTGTATCTAGTGCCAAAGTACAATGCTGTTATAAAACACAGGAGATTCTGCTGTTGCTGGAAATACAGAGATGCACACACACAAAACCCTGGAGGAACTCTGTATTTCAGAGAACAACTAAGCAGCGGAGTACACAGTCCAGGCATGCTGAAGGGGCTCGGCCTAAACATTGTCTTTTTATTCCTCTCCACATTTGCTGCCCGAAATTAACCACCATTTTTTCAGTCAACCAGTTTCTAAATGTTTCTGACCTTTCTTTTGTAGTCACATCCTGCTGATCTGATTCCTCCTCCTCCTCGTAAACTCTAGACCCAATCTCTCTCTGGAGCAACTTTTTGGTTTTTGACTCTACACCATCGAAGATTTACTCACTACTCTGCTGTCAGACTTTAGATGCACATTATGTTACGAGACCGCAGGTTCGCTTACTGTGAGTGTCGCTTTAAGTGCCTGAGTGAGGCAGGACTGTGACGTCAGACACAAGGAGAGAGAGAGAGAGAGAGAGAGAGAATGTCAAAACCACAATGTGCTCATCATCTTATTCACCCTGGACAAAATCATACAGGTGTATAAGATGATGAGAGACATTGGCCGTATGGATAGCCAGAGGCTTTTTCCCAGGGCTGAAACAGCTAACATGAGGGGGAATAGGTTTAAGCTGCTTGGAAGTAGGTACAGATGAGATGTCAGAGCTAAGTTTTTTAAGCAAAGAGTGGTGTGTGTGTGGAATGCACCGCCAGCGACGGTGGTAGAGGCGGATACAATAGGGTCTTTTAAGAGACTCTCAGATAGGTACATGGTGCTTAGGAAAATAGGTGACTATGTGGCAGGGTAATTCTAAGCAGTTTCTAGAGTAAGATACATGGTCAGAACAGCAATGTGGGACAAAGCATCTGTAATGAGTTGTGCATTTATATGTTTCCATGAAATTCACGGGAAATCTCCTATCCCACGGAGTGGTGACTAGTTGCAACATGTCATCTCAGGGAGAGTGAGAGGGGAACGGCAGGGAGAGATTTTGATATACTGATATGGTACAGAAACATGGGCAGGAACCAGATGGGCTAAGTGGCCTTTCTAGTGTACATTGTGAGTGTGGTAGAGACAGTAAGTACCTGAGACACGGGATTTGATACAGAACTGATTTATCTTTCACAGATCCACAATATTAAACACCAATCTAGATTAAGACTAACATCAGCAGAACCGACTCCTCCAAGGCTCACTGACCAGGGTTCAGTCCTGGGTGCGATGAGCAGCCACAAGAACTGCAGAATCTGACAGTAACCGTCCGTCATGAACCTGCAACTGCCTTCAGTCACTGTGATGGCGAAACATTTAACACAGAGATGACTTGAACATCCTCCCTGATGTAGAAGCGCTCAGATCGAAGATATAGGGGAAAGGTAAAAAAAGAGATAATAAAGTTGTTTGCACCGTTAGGGATAAACAGAGAGGAAGAGGTGGAAAGTTCCTTGAATGCATCTATTTTAATGCTAGGAGCATTGTAAGAAAGGTGGATGAGCTTAGAGTATGGATTGATAACTGGAAATATGATGTTGTATCTATTAGTGAAATATGGTTGCAGGAGGGGTGTGATTGGCAACTAAATATTCCTGGATTTTGTTGTTTCAGAAGGGCAAGGGGGGAGGTATTGCAATGCTTGTCTGAGAAAATATTGCAGCGGTGCTTTGACAGGATAGATTACAGGGCTCATTTAGGGAGCCTATTTGGGTGGAATTGAGGAATGGGGAAAGTATAGTAACACTTAAAGGGGCGTATTATAAACCACCTAATTGGGAGCGAGAATTGGAGGAGCAAATTTGTAAGGAGATAGCAGATATTTGTAGTAAGCACAAGGTTGTGATTGTGGGAGATTTTAATTTTCCACACATAGAAACATAGAACATAGGTGCAGGGGTAGGCCATTAGTCCCTTCAAGCCTGCACTGTCATTCAGAATGATCATGCATCATCCAACTCAGAACCCTGTACCTGCTTTCTCTCCATACCCCTGATCCCTTTAGCCACAAGGGCCATATCTAACTCCCTCTTAAATATAGCCAATGATCTGGCCTCAACTGTTTCCTGTGGCAGAGAATTCCACAGATTCACCACCCTGTGTGTGAAGAAGTTTTTCCTCATCTTGGTCCTAAAAGGCTTCCTCTTTATCCTTAAACTGTGACCACCCCCCCGCCCCCCATTCTGAACTGAACATCGGAAACAATGTTCTTGCATCTGGCCTGTCCAATCCCTTTAGAATTATATATGTTTCAATAAGATCCTCCAACAATCTTTTAAATTCCAGCGAGTATAAGCCTAGTCGATCCAGTCTTTCTTCATTTGGAAGTCCTGCCATCCCAGGAATCAATCTGGTGGAACTTCTTTGTACTCCCTCTATGGCAAGAATGTGTTTCCTCAGATTGGCCTTGTACAACAGCAGTAGAACCTCCCTGCTCCGGTACTCAAATCCTCTTGCTACGAATGCCACAAACCATTTGCCTTTTTCACCGCCTGCTGTACCTGCATGCCCACTTTCAATGACTGGTGTACAATGACACCCAGGTCTCGTTGCACCTCCCCTTTTCCTAATTGGCCATTCAGATAATAATCTGTTTTCCTGTTCTTGCAACCAAAGTGAATAACCTTACATTTATCCACATTAAATTGCATCTGCCATGAATTTGCCTACTCACCTAACCTAGCCAAGTCTCCCTGCATCCTCTCAGCATCCTCACAGCTAACACTGCCGCCCAGCTTCGTGTTATCCGCAAACTTGGAGACGCTGCATTTAATTCCATCGTGTAAATCATTATTGTAAACAACGTGTGTCCCAGCACAGAGCCTTGCAGTACCCCACTGGTGACTGCGTGCCAATCTGAAAAGGTCCCATTTACTCCCACTCTTTGCTTCCTGTTTGCCAACCAATTCTCTATCCACATCAATACCATTCCCCCAATACCGTGTGCTTTAAGATTGCACACTAATCTCCTGTGTGGGACCTTGTCAAAAGCCTTTCGACAATCCAAATATACCACATCCACTTGTTCTCCCCTATCCATTCTACTAGTTACAGCCTCAAAAAATTCTTTAAGATTCGCCAGACATGATTTTCCTTTCACAAATCCATGCTGATGTTGTCCTATTATTTCACCTCTTTCCAAATGTGCTGTTGTCACATATTTCAGAACCAACTCTAACATTTTCCCCACCTCCAATGTCAGGCTAACTGGTCTATAATTCCCCGGTTTCTCTCTCCCTCATTTTTTAAAAAAGTGAGGTCACATTACCCACCCTCCAATCCTCAGGAACTAATCCAGAATCTAAGGAGTTTTGAAAAATTATCACTAATGCATCCACTATTTCTTGGGCTACTTTCTGAAGCACTCTGGGATGCAGACCATCTTGCCATGGGAATTTATCTGCCCTTAATCCCTTCAATTTATCTAACAGTTCCCTACTAACATGTATTTCCCTCAGTTCCTCCATCTCACTAGACCCTTGGTCCTCTACTATTTCCGGAAGATTATTTATGTCCTCCTTAGTGAAGACAGAATTAAAGTAGTTATTCAATTGGTCTGCCATGTCCTTGTTCCCTATGATCAATTCACCTGTTTCGAACTGTAAGGGACTTACATTTGTCTTAACCAATCTTTTTCTTTTCACTTATCTATAAATCATTTACAGTCAGTTTTTATGTTCCCTGCCAGCTTTCTCTCATAATCTTTTTTTCCCTTTCCTAATTAATCCCTTTGTCCTCCTCTGCTAGACTCTGAATTTCTTCCAGTCCTCAGGTGCGCCGCTTTTTCTGGCTAATTTGTATGTTTCTTCTTTGTACTTGATACTATCCCTAATTTCCCCTGTCAGCCACGGGTGCACTACCTTCCCTGGTTTATTCTTTTGCCAAACTGGGATGAATACTTGTTGTAGTTCATCCATGTAATCTTTAATTGCTTCCCATTGCACAGGAACCAACTAGAGAGCAGGCCATTCGACATTGGGTATTGAGCAATGAGGAAGGGTTCATTAGCAATCTTGTCGTGCGAGGCCCCTTGGGTAAGAGTGACCATAATATGGTGGAATTCTTCATTAAGATGAAGAGTGACATATTTAATTCAGAAACAATGGTTCTAAACTTAAAGAAGGGTAACTTTGAAGGTATGAGACGTGAATTAGCTAAGACAGACTGGCAAATGATACTTAAAGGATTGACGGTGGATATACATTGGCAAGCATTTAAACATCACATGGATGAACCACAACAATTGTTCATCCCAGTTTGGCAAAAGAATAAACCAGGGAAGGTAGTGCACCTGTGGCTGACAAGGGAAATTAGGGATAGTATCAAGTCCAAAGAAGAAACATATAAATTAGAAAAAAAAGCGGCACACCTGAGGACCGGGAGAAATTCAGAGACCAGTAGAGGAGGACAAAGGGCTTAATTAGGAAAGGGAAAAAGGATTATGAGAGAAAGCTGGCAGGGAACATAAAAACTGACTCTAAAAGTTTTTACAGATATGTGAAAAAAGAAAGATTGCTCAAGACAAATGTTATGACCTTTCCAGTCAGAAACAGATGAATTGATCATAGGGAACAAAGACATGGCAGACCAATTGAATAACTACCTTGGTTCTGTCTTCACTAAGGAGGACATAAATAATCCTCTGGAAATGTAAGGGACCGAGGTTCTAGTGAGATGGAGGAACTGAGGGAAATACATGTTATTAGGGAAGTGCTGTTAGGTAAATTGAAAGGATTAAAGGCAGATAAATTCCCAGGGCCAGATGGTCTGCACCCCAGAGTAGACCAAGAAATAGTGGAAGCATTACTGATAATTTTTCAAAACTCCTTAGATTCTGGATTAGTTCCTGAGAATTGGAGGGTGGCTAATGTAACCTCACTTTTTAAAACAGGAGGGAGATAAAAACCGGGGAATTACAGACCGGTTAGTCTGATGTCGGTGGTGGGGAAAATGCTGGAGTCAGTTATCAAAGATGTGATAACAGCACATTTGGAAAGAGGTGAAATCATCAGACAAAGTCAGCATGGATTTGTGAAAGGAAAGTCAGGTCTGCTGAATCTTATAGAATTTTTTGAAGATGTAACTAGTAGAGTGGATAGGGGAGAGCCAGTAGATGTGGTATATTTAGATTTCCAAAAGGCTTTTCACAAGGTCCCACACAGGAGATTAGTGTGTAACCTTAAAGCAAACGGTATTGGGGGTATGGTATTGATGCTGATAGAGAATTGTTTGGCAGACAAGAAGCAAAGAGTGTGAGTAAACGGGACCTTTTCAGAATGGTAGGCAGTGACTAGTGGGGTACCGCATGGCTCAGTGTTGGGACCCCAGTTGTTTACAATATATACTAATGATTTAGATGAGGGAATTAAATGTAGCACCTCCAAGTTTGCGGACGACACGAAGCTGGGCGGCGATGTTAGCTGTGAGGAGGATGCTAAGAGGATGTAGGGTGACTTGTATAGGTTAGGTCAGTGGGCAAATTCATGGCAGATGCTATTTAATGTGGATAAATATGAGGTTATCCATTTTGGTTGCAAGAACAGGAAAACAGATTATTATCTGAACGGTGGCCGATTAGGAAAAGGGGAGGTGCAACGAGATCTGGGTGTCATTGTACACCAGTCATTGAAGGGAGGCATGCAGGTACAGCAGGCGGTGAAAAAGGCGAAAGGTATGCTGGCATTCATCACAAAAGGATTTGAGTACAGGAGCAGGGAGGTTCTACTGCAGTTGTACAAGGCCTTGGTGAGACGGCACCTAGAGTATTGTGTGCAGTTTTGGTCCCCTAACCTGAGGAAAGACATTCTTGCCATAGAGGGAGTACAAAGATGGTTCACCAGATTGATTCCTGGGATGGCAGGAATTTCATATGAAGAATGACTGGAATTTAGAAGCTTGAGAGGGGATCTTATTGAAACGTCTAAAATTCTAAAGGGATTGGACAGGCTAGATGCAGGAAGATTGTTTCCGATGTTGGGGGGAGTCCAGAAAGAGGGGTCACATTTTAAGGATAAAGTGGAAGACTTTTAGGACTGAGATGAGGAAAAACCTCTTCACATAGAGAGTGGAGAATCTGTGGAATTCTCTATCACAGGAAACAGTTGAGGCCATTTCATTGGCTATATTTAAGAGGGAGTTAGATATGGCCCTTGTGGCTAAAGGGATCGGGGGTATGGAGAGAAAGCAGGTACAAGGTTCTCAGTTGGATGATCAGTCATGATCATACTGAATGGCGGTGCAGGATCGATGGTCCGAATGGCTTACTCCTGCACCTGTTTTCTATGTTTCTATCCACCATCAACCCTTTAAATATCATTTGCCAGTCTGTCTTAGCTAATTTACGTCTCATATCTTCAAAGTTGCCCTTCTTTAAGTTCAGAACATTTGGTTCTGAATTAACTATGTCACTCTGCATCTTAATGAAGAATTCCACCATATTATGGTCACTCTTATCCAAGGGGCCTCGCATGACAAGATTGCTAATTAACCCTTTCTCATTGCTCAATACCCAGTCTAGAATGGCCTGCTCTACAGTTGGTTCCTCGACATGTTGGTTCAGAAAACCATCCCGCACACATTCTAAGAAATCCTCTTCCTCAGCACCCTTACCAATTTGGTTCACCCAATCTATATGTAGATTGAAGTCACCCATTATAACTGCTGTTCCTTTTTTGCACGCATTTCTAATTTCCGGTTTAATGCCATCCCCAACTTCACTACTACTGTTAGGTGGCCTGTTCACAACTCCCACCAGTGTTTTATGCCCCTTAGTGTTACACAGCTCTCCCCATATCGACTGCACATCCTCCAGGCTAATGTCTTTCCTCTCTATTGCGTTAATCTCTTCTCTAACCAGCAACGCTACCCCACCTCCTTTTCTTTCCTGTCTATCCCTCCTGAATATTGAATATCCCTGGATGTTGAGCTCCTATCCTTGGTCACCCTGGAGCCATGTCTCTGTGATTCCAACTATATCATATTCATTAATAACTATCTACACATTCAATTCATCCACCTTGTTACGAATGCTCCTTGCATTGACACACAAAGCCTTCAGGCTTGTTTTTACAACACTTTTAGCCCTTATACAATTATGTTGAAAAATGGCCCTTTTTGATTTTTGCCCTGGAACTGACTGCCTGCCACTTTTACTTTTCACCTTACTACTTTTTGCTTCTGCTCTCATTTTGCACCCCTCTGTTTCTCTGCACTTGTTCCTATGCCCCTGCCACATTAGCTTAAACCCTACTGAACAGCATTAGCAAATGTTCCCCCTAGGATTAGGAGGAGGGACAGCCCTCAGCGATTCCTGTGTATGCTCCCTGGAAGCCTCAAGAAATGATAATGATCATGAATCAGGCCCCAGATAAAAAGAAAAAACAGCACAGTTTGTTCAGTGTCTCCACAGTACTATACAAATGTTTAATGCGACTCCGTAAGATTTATTCAGTCTCTCCTGCATGATTTGCTCAGGTGATGAGGGGCGAAAATGGAAAGCAGAATTGAGATACCAAACCTATAAGGAGTTACAGGCTGGAAAACATAATGAGAATGAAAAGCTGGACCAGATCATTCAAGCTTTGTAAAGGGCTCTCCAGCAACCTGTGAACATCACTAAAGTACCTGAATGCAAACCTAAGCCTGGGAATCGGGACCAGACTATTGAGAGTGATTTGTGGCCTGCTACAATCACTTCGCAGGAGACCAAGACTTTAATGATGGGAATCTGTCCCCCCTGTTCAATGCCCTACTGCTCCAATGCTTACCAACTAAGTTAGCCAACATGATTAAAACAAATAATATGGATAGGCCTGACAATGACCAAAATCTAATGCAACGAGCTTTGACATATCATTAGGACCCAACTTTCGAATCCCGATCAACCCCGAAGGGAACTAATATTAAAGGTGAATATGCTCAGCGGGAAGAAGGATGTGAACGGGCTATATCTGAGGAACAGAAATGGGAGCAAAAACCTACCAAGGGACAGGTGGGGACAACAACCCATTTAGAAACTGACAAGAAGATGCTTCCAACCATGAGTGCCAACCCTCAGGAAGAGCCCAATTTAATATTGCAAGTTGCTGGAACTCCAGTTCCGTTTATAATTGATATGAGGGCAACCACAACCACTCTCGATCAGGAAATAGTATCGGAAAAGGGATTCCAGCTATCAGATGCTACAATCACTCTGTCTGGGTTCGAAGGCACGGAACGTACCTATTCACGTACCCAGCCACTGCAGCTGGAATTCCAGGGGAGCCAGTGTGAGGTTTCATTTACAGTCACCACCAGACGGGGGGTGTAATCTAGCAGGGAGAGACTTGCTCTGTCCGTTGGAAGTCGAGATTCTTTGCACAGACAATGCTGTCACCCTTGTCAGGAGAACAACCGACAGCTTCCCCAGTTTCCGACCCCCAAGCACTTAATTTGGAACCCACTCCTTCTGCCAGCAGCCAACCCTCGTGTGACTCTGTGCTTTGACCCTACGGGGTGCGTCACTGAGGAAAGCCAATATTATGCACCCCCCGAGGGACATAAGTTCCTAGTCACGGTGATTAGAGAGGTTACAGGAAGAGACGGTATTGCATTACTGGCCGAATTTCCAGATTTCCTTTGGCGACAGACAGAACTGGTAGTTCCCCATACCACCATTAGGATTTGCTCTGAGTTCAAGCCAAAGAGCCCAGGGTTCCTGGCCTACACCCTAACGAAGCAAGCCTCCAGCACCGAAGGAGACTGGCAAGACTTGGCCGTGGGTCTAGTCCAATACGGGAAGGAGTCTGAGGTGAAGATGGGATATCTGGTAAGACAACCTTTTAATAGTGACCAATCCCAAGATGCAGTACCCCATCTCTGTGCAATTTCAGGCCAGGAAGTCTGTTGCACCAACTGCCCCCCTGTCAGGATCACCATGAAAGAAGGACAGACTCTCCCATCCATTTAGCAATATCCCCTCAATCCCGAGGCAAAGTTTTATGAGGATGGAAGCTCTTTTGTGGATCCAGCAGGATAATATATTCTGACTATGCGATAGTGACA
Source organism: Hypanus sabinus (assembly GCF_030144855.1). Lineage (NCBI taxonomy): Eukaryota > Metazoa > Chordata > Chondrichthyes > Myliobatiformes > Dasyatidae > Hypanus > Hypanus sabinus. Next base: position 30,970 of record NW_026781251.1, on the reverse strand, counting down.
GACAGTGAAGTAATTGAGCAGGCCTCTTTTGAAGCAACTGTCTCCGCCCAGAAGGCTCTGTTTGCTCTGACTCATGCCTGTATCCCAGCAACAGAGTAAAGTGGGAACATTTTCACAGACTCTGTTATGCATTTGGAATTGTACATGACTACGGGGCTCTCTGGGAACATGGGGATTCCTGACTTCCTCTGGCCACCCCATTAGTAATGTCACCTTTGTAAACAACTTACTCACTGCTCTACAGATACCTCATGTTTTGTTCTTCTCAGGGTGACGCCTCTGAGGAGGAGTGAGAACTGTGGTCCCAGATGGGGTGCCAGAAAGACTCCAACCTAGGTTTTTGGATCACCTAGTGGGACAGGTTTGTGTTCCTACACAGTTTTTACCAATATTGGTCAATTATATATGTAATTATACACACCTGGGAAAGGAGGGAATGGTTGGTAACCTGTACCCTGCACACTGGGTACGAGTCCCTTGACAGGTGGACCTTTTTGTGTCTACAAGTTGATTTTATTGAATTACATAGAGTACATTGCTATAGATACTGCTTAGATATTATAGATGTGTTTAGTTGATGGGTTGAAGCTGTTCCAACTACCAATAATACTGTTATGACTGTTGTGAAGGTATTATTACGGGAAATAATTCCCCGGTATGGCCTGCCAGAGATGCTGAGCTCTGACAATGACCCACACTTCGTGATGAAAGTAAACAAAGGCATACATAACGAACTAGCTATCCAGCAACAATTCCACTGTGTGCACCACACACGGGCCGCTGGCAGAGTGGAGAGAGCCAATGGCACTCTGAAGAGTAAATTGGCCAAACTAACAGTGGAGACTGGACTCACTTGGTTGAAGGGTCTACCGTTACCCAGTTCCACATGAAGGTTACCCCACAGGGGAAAACATGGTTGTCACCAGCTGAAATCATTTATGGACGGCCCATGAAGACACCCTGGGGACTAAGACCTTGTGTACCATTGCTCCCAGAAAGCCTACCAGCAAAATTGGATATTCATACCTGAGGGGAAGACATGGGAAAATATATATGCCAACTAACCAAAATGTTCCAAGCATACATTCACAGGTACGACAGGCTTACAAGGAAGAGAACTACTCCGCAGAGAGGAGTGACTATCCCATGATGGAACCTGGGATTTTTTTTCCTGATGAAGAACTGGGATTAACGGAATCTTGGACCTCGGTGGAGAGGACCATATCAGGTGTTACCGACCACTCCCACGGCTGTGAAACTGAAGGGGCGAGAAATCTCGGAGGATACATCATTAGGTGCCAAACATGTTACTGAAGGAACTGAGTAGAAGGTCTCTCTTGGACTAATGGAAAATGTATTGGTTGTTAGTGGTGTTCATGTTTATGTCTTTGAGAGGGCTCACCCCAGCATCTGGGGGCCCCCATGTTAACACATTTCCGTCTTTCTGTTATACTTATGCAAAACAGGTAGAACTAGGTGTCTGCTGGGTTTGTGCTGAAATTCCACAGCATGGTAAAACTATGGTTCCAATGTCAGTAATCTCGCCCAACCAGAGTGAGGAACTCTCAGCCTGGGTTTTCTCAAATAACATACGGGGAAGTGAGATGAGGACCTGTGGTCCAGTCAGAGATGACTGTGGCTGTCAGTGTTTTGAGGAATGGTGTCTCAGGCCTCCATCAAACGGAACTTCCAATACTGGGAAACATGCATCCTGGCCATACTTGCAGGTGACCAGCAGCCGAGAGGAACAACTGAGACTGATTGATTTTGGATGATTACTTTTCTCTCCTATGGAGTAGCCAGGAATTCATCAGAGATAATCAATTTGGATACAGCACTTGAGGAGCTGGCCACGATACTGCAGGGGCCCTGACAGAAACACAGGCCCACGTAACAGAAATATCCACTGAAATGATTGCAATCTGGCAAACAGTCCTACAGAATCATATGGCTTTAGATTTTATCCGAGCTGAGAAAGGGGGAACCTGTGCTATTATTGACACAGAATGTTGAACCTATATCCCTGATGAATCTACTACCATTACATCCCTCTCCAAGCACACCACAAAGGAGATTGACAGCATCAAGAATGTAAGGCAGGATTTACACGGGTTCACTGAAGGATCGAAATGGTGATCTGTGAAGGCCTGTTTGGTAATATGTGGGGTATGATACTGCATTATAGCCTAATAGTTGTACATATCTTTGTTGTAATTACTGTTGTACACTGTCTTTACCCACTGATAAGCCAATGCTGTCATCAGTTGCTTTCTCTATAAAAAGTTAGTGCTTTGTTGATATTGTAATGATCAAAAGGAGGGAATGATAAAGTCTGTAAAATGGTTAACACTTTGTTAAACAATAGCAGCCTGTTTTTCTGAAAGAAACTGCTGATGATCAACCGATGTGCTGAGCCGTGTTTCTTTTTGAGCGTAGCTAGCTGGAGTTTCAAGATGCTTATCTCCATGTGCACTCATGAGAAGAGATAGGACAGCTTCAGTCTGTTCTGTGTCTGGAAGCCTTTATGACTGTTTGGTAATTTATCTATGGGGCGGCTCATGTAGTAAATACCTTTGGCTCCAGCCTGTCTTGTGTGGGGGTATCTGGATGGATATATCCGCGGTGTAAGGGGAATTGTTAGTCAGTTAGTAGATTGGGTGGGGACAGTCATTGACTGTTCCTGTTTGAGCGACTAACTGAGTAAGCCCCAGGTACGTGGAATAAAGAGTTTGTACCGTACGGTCTCTGAGTGACTCTCTCCAGCTTCGACTTCCACAGAATGGGAGTGGTTTTAAAGGGCTGGAAACCGGAAGCTCATTACCAGACATGGAGTGATTGCAACTGGGTCTGACAGAGGCATAACTGGTTGTTCTGGGCACATTCAGTCTCACTCCAACTATAACCCACCTTCCCTTTTACAGGTATGTAATGTCTAAAGGACCAGTGTTTGAGTAAATGAGACTCACCAAACTTTCTCCTGACTGAATCAATGGAATCTCCGATTCTCCTGAGGCAGTTGTTCTCTCCAGTTTATGATCTCAGTCCTCAGGCTGGTTCACTTATTGCTGTTCCCGTCTTCAGTCGTGGTTTGCTTCCATTTGGGGTTTTTCTTCCAACAAACCTCTCACTGCAGGTCTAACTTTAACCAGAGTGATAATGAAGCACAATAACAATAAAAAGGAGAACCAAATATTTCTGCTTAATGTTACTAAGAACAAAACGTTGAAGGCTGATATAATGATTTCAGTAAACATTTTTTATTTTCACTCACACATCACAAACCAATATGGGATAAGGAGGAGCCGTCATTCAGTCAGGAACAGAATTATGTGATTTGGTCCAACTGGTCTGCTCCACCATTTAACCATGGCTGACTTTCATTCCAACACCACATTCCTGCCTTCCTCCTGTAACCCTGAGCTGCTCAGCAATCATCAATATGTTAATCTCTTGTCATATGTATACCCAAATGGCAGCTTCAACCAACCTCTGTGGCAACAAATTCCACAGATCAGACATCTTCTGGCCAATTTTTTTTTCCCTCTCTGTTTTGAAGGGAAGATTCTTTATTCTGAGACTGCGCTGTCAGATCACAGTCTAATGGAAACATCCTCTCCGTGTCTACTGTATCCAGGCTTTTCAGCATTTGGTAGGTTTACTTAACCATACAACCCCCACCACCCCCACCGTCCCGATGAATTCCATTGAGCACAGGTCCAGAACCATCAAATGCTCCTCATACATAAATCCGAACATTCCTGAGATTATTCTTGTAAACCTTGTTCACAACAACTGTACTGAACACATTTCTAGGAATAACAAACTAATTGGTACCAGAGTAATTTGCAGGGAAAAGTTGTGGTTACTTTACTGTTCTACTATCACAGAGTGAGCCATTTCCACTCCCACGGTAAAACAGGTACATTTCAGGAAACAGAAACTAATCCAGAATGAATGTAATAAAAGAAATTGGAATTACCAAACTGCTCAGCATGTAAGGAACAGCTGTGGGGAGGGGAACAATCTTTACAATTCAGATTAATAACATTTTGTCAGGATGATTTGAAACATTTTCAGTTTTTAGTGCAGATCTCCAGCAACTTCAGATTCTGCCCGATTTCCACAACTCTATCCAGATTTGACTTCCACAAAATGGGAGTGATTTTAAAGGGCTGGGCTGCTGGAAACACATTACCAGACCTGGTGTGGTTGCAACTGTGCCTGTCAGAGGCATAAATGGTTCTTCTGGGCACATTCAGTTTCACTCCAACTAGTTCCCATCTTCTATTGTACAGGTATGTAATGTATAAAGGACCAGTGTTTGAGTAAATGAGACTCACCAAACTTCCTCCTCACTGACTCAGTGGGAACTTCAAGTCAGCTGATTCAGTGTTGTTCTCTCCAGTTGATGCTCTCAGTCCTCGGGCCAGTTCACTTGTTGCTATTCCCACATCTTCAGCCATGGTTTGCTTCCAGTTGGGGTTTTTCTTCCAATAAACCTCTCACCGCAGGTCTAACATTAGCCAGAGAGATAATGAAGCACATTAGCAATGAAAAGGAGAACCAAACATTTCTGCTTCATGTTACTAAGAACAAAACTCACTGAAATTTGAACGTTGAAGCCAAATATAATAATCTCAGTGAACAATCTTTTATTGTCCCTCACACATCACAAAACTAAATAGGATAAGAAGGAGCCATCATTCTGTCATGGTAATACATAAGACACAGGAACAGGATTAGGTGATTTGATCCATCTGGGCTATAAACGTGCAGGAGCAATGTGTGGTTAAGTGCCATGCTCAAGGATACAACGCACTGCCTGGCCTGAGGCTCAAACTCATGTCCTTCAGATTGCTTAACCACTTGTCCACGTGCACATCACAGAAACCATTCACCCCCCTAGACTTCCCAGTCCCTCAGTAAAGCAGGCAGTGTAATCAAAGATCCCCAAAACCTGGGACGTTCCCCTTTCTCACTCACCCCAGTCCAGGAGAAGACACAACAGCCAGAAAGCTCAAGGACAAATATGAGCAGCCTCAGGAAATGAGCTGAGTTGGGGGAAGTTAACGGGACTCAGTGACCAACATCAGTTTCCACAACACAACATAGAGGAAGCATCCTGACCCATTCCGGGACTCTGAGCACACACCACGTCATCTTGCATCACAAAGCGAAGGGCACGGCAGATCTGCAGTAAACAGCCTCACATTACCTGTCGGTAGGTCTTCCATTTCAACTCTGTGGAAATAGACAGCCTGGGCTCCAGGTTTGGATTGTTCAATGCAGATTAAGTGTAGTCTACACATTTTTGATCAGCCCAGATAATTGGAAAATAAATGAGTCATTGGTCCTCAGTTCGGGGCTCATGGCCAACATCAGATCTCCCCGCTCGGGATCGGTCTCAATACTCACCGATGGGAACGCAATATCTTCAGCCCACAGACAGTGATCCCAACCCCTGGCTTCCCCCATCCAGGAGGTGACGACCCTTCCCTCGATCCCACAGATGATGCACTTCAGCACTGAGCGGAGAAGAAAACACCACCCGGCCGGAGACAGTGAACATGCACGAAGTGAGTGTCACATCATCCGGAGGGCAGGGCCTCGGAAACAGATGCACAGGTGCTGCCCATCTGCTGTTAAATGGGAGGAGCAAACGGGATTACGTGACCAGTCGGGTCTCCCACCCCAGGCAGAGTTCTCCAGCTACCCACCATTCTGTGTAAAGAAACAAACTTGCTGCTTACATCTCCTCTCACCATAAATATATTAGACATTTCAACCCCCAGGAAAAATAGATTGTTTGTCCACTCAGAAACAGAATCAGGTTTATTATCACCAGTGTGTGTCATGAAATTTGAAAACTGTGCAGCAGCAGTTCAATGCAATACATATTATAGAAGGAAAAAAACCAAAATAAAATAATAAAAATAAACAACTAAATCATTTACAGTTCATCTGGGACCCTTACTCTTTGTGATTTTGATAAATGACCTGGATGAGGAAATGGACGAATGAGTTAGCAAAATTGCTGATGACACAAAGGTTGGGGGAGTTGTGGATAGTGTGGAGGGCTGTTAGAGGTTTCAGTGAGACATTGATAGGATGCAAAATGGGCTGAAAAGTGGCAGATGGAGTTCAACCAGGATAAGTGTGAAGTGATTCATTTTCTTTGGTCAAACATGATGGTAGAACATAACATTAATGGTAAGACTCTTGGCAGTGTGGAGGATCAGAGGGATCCTGGGGTCCCAGTCCAAAGGTCACTCAAAGCTGCTATGCCAGTTGACTCTGTGATTAAGAAGGCATATGATGCATTGACCTTCATCAATCGTGGGTTTGAATTTAGGAGCCGAGAGGTAATGTTGCAGCTATATCTGACTCTGGTCACACCACACTGTGCTCAATTCTGGTTGCGTCACTACATGAAGCATGTGGAAACCATAGAAAGGGTGCAGAGTAGATTTACACAGATGTTGCCTGGATTGGGGAGCATGCCTTATTAGAAAAGTTTGAGTGAACTCGGCCTTTTCTACTTGGATCAACGGAGGATGAGAGGTGGCCTGATAGAGGTGTATAAGATGATGAGAGGCATTGATCATGTGGATAGTCAGAGACTTTTTCCCAGGGCTGAAATGGTTATGACAAGACAGCACAATAGGTGCCTGGAGAAAAATAAAGAAATACTAACTTAGAAAAATAGAGGGCTACGGGTAACCATAGTAGTTCCAAAGTTAGGGACATGTTGGTACAACTTTGTGAGCCGAAGGGCTTGTATTGTGCTGTAGGTTCTCTTTGTTTTTGTGAATAAATTAAAAATCGTGCAACAAGCAGAAATACTATATATTTTAAATGTGAGGTAGTGTTCAAGGGTTCAATATCCATTTAGCAATCGGATGGCAGAGGGGAAGAAACTGTTCCTGAAGACTTCTGTACCTCCTTACCCGCTGGTAACATTGAGAAAACCACATGCCCTGGGTGCTGGAGTTCCTTGATAAAAGACGCTGCCTTTCTGAGACATGGCTTCTAATCCTCTGGTAATCTTATGAATGACTTTCCAGTCTCACCCCAGCCGGCAAGGTTCCGGAGAAAACGACACAATTTTGTCCAACCTCCCGTTATAGCTCATGCCCTCTAATCCAGGCAATATCCTGGTAAACCTTTTCTGCGCCCACTCCAAAGCCCCGACATCCTTCCGAGAATGGGAGCGACCAGAACTGTATGAAACACTCCAGATGTGGTCTATCTAGTTTTATAAAGCTGCAACGCAACTTCCCGACTTTTGAACTCAATGCTTCAACTGATAAAGACAACCATGCCATTTGCCTTCTGAACCACCCGATCAATCTGTGCAGTCTCTTTCAGGGAGCGATGCACTTGGAGCCTAAGTTCCCTCTGATTATCAACACTGTTCAGGGTTTTGCATTCAACAGTGTACTTACTGTCTCATACATTCGACATACCGAGCTGCCAAAATGATCATCACTGATCAAATCGCACTGAGATTTCTCAGGTTCTGTTGAATTTATTAAGAAGTGCACAAGTACGGGAATGTGCAGGTACAGGAAAACACTGACTTGTAGCAGCATCACAGGTAAGTAAATTCAGATAACACACGGGAAACAAATTATACAATTCTTTGTCAGTAACAAGATAGAAACATCTTTTACTTCCTCCGGCTAATAGGACCAGAACAACAGGGGCTGAGCGGCGGCTCATCTCAGACGGTTCGGTGTGAAGGTCTCACAACCCGGACCGACCCCGGCAGATTCTGTGAAGGAAGCGAGGCGAGGCCGCCAGTTCGGGAAAGTTCATCCCCTCCCCCTTCAGGTTTCACCGATCACCTTGTGTTTCTCTCTCCCTTCCCCTCCCCCACCTTTTATTCTCCAGTCCTGCCGAAGGGTTTCGTCCGGTAATGTCGACTGTATTCTTCCCCTAGATGCTGCCCGGCCTGCTGAGTTCTTCCGGCATTTTGTGCGCGTTGTTCGCATTTCCAGCATCTGCAGATTTTCTCTTGTTTGAGTTCGGGAAAGTTAACTCACCACACAACGTCAGACCTCCCCGCTTGGGTCCGGCTTCAGTACTCACTGAAGGGAAATTGTTGGTGTTGCCCCGCAGAGAATAATCCGTCTCCGGCCCCCCGTCCAAGGGGGCGAGGACCCCCTCCCGAACCCGAACCCGATCCCGCTGCTGACCCACTTCCACAAAGAACGAAAAAAACATCACTGCCTGGCTCGGGCCTGTGAGCATGCGCAATGTGCTTCCTTTTGCGTCACAGTCGGTGGGCGGAGCCACGGAAACAAACCTGCAAATGCTGCCGATCTGCGGTAAAACACGATCACGTTTCGCTGGAGGGTCTCCCATGTGACCGGTGTCTGTTCCTCGCCATTCACATACTGCCCTACCCACCGCCGCATTTCCCACATTATTTCCCTATATCATTTCCATACGTATTTAGATTTCCCCACCATATCTTCCCCGATCCCTTTCCCTCCAGCCCCAGGTCACAGAGTTCTCAGAGTTATAGTTTCGATTCACTTCCCATCCCGACACACAATTGAGACCCACACAGAAAATGAGCTGGTTTCTTTTAAATCAGTCAACACACGCAAAATGCTGGTGGAACACAGCTGGTCAGTTGGAGGGAGAAGCGCTGTCGACGCTTCGGGCCGAGACCCTTCGTCAGTCCTGAAACGTTCCGAAACGTGGACAGTGCTTTTCCCTGTAGATGCTGCCTGGCCTGCTGCGTTCCACCAGCATTTTGTGTGTGTTGCTTGAATTTCCAGCATCTGCAGATTTCCTCGTGTTTGTGAATAGCGAACTATTATCCGATTGGGGAGAAGGTTCAAACAGGAGTACAGAAGGAAAGATGAGTCCTCGGGCAAGACTCCCAGAAGGTTAGTTTACAGGTTGAGTCTGTGATAAAGAAGGCAAATGAAATGCTGTCATTTATTTAAAGTGAAGTAGAATATATAAACAAGGAGATAGATAATGCTGGTACTTTATAAGGCACAACCCAAGTCGCACTGAGAGTATTTGGGACCCATATCTCAGAAAACGTGTGTTGTCATTAGAGAGAGTCCAGAGGGTGTTCAAGAAGATGATTCCGGGAATTAAGGGATTAAAATATGAGGAGCATTTTCCAGCCTTGGGCCTGTACTCCTACACTGACCTATGTTTTATAAATGAGGATGGGTGGGGGTGTTAAATCTCACTGAAACCCACCGAATGTGGAAAGGTCTGGATAGGGTGGATGAGGAGAGGACTTTTAGCATGGTCTGGGTAGCCATAACAGAGGGCACAGCCTCAAAACTGAGGAGCGACCTTTTAGAATAGTTATGGAGGATTTTATTTAGTTAGAGAGCAGTGAATCTGTGGAATTCTCTTGACACAGACGGCTGTGGGGGCCAAGTCTGTGGATACAGTTAAGGCAGAAGCTAATAGTTTGCTGATCAGCCAGGGCATTACAGGAAATGCCGTGGAGGCAGGTACATGGGGTTGAGTGAGAAACGGAAACATCCATGACAGAACGGTGCAGCAGACTTGATGGGCTGAATGGCCTATTTTTTGCTCCTATGTCTTATGGTCTTATACTGCTAGTGTCTTGCACAGTGAAGATTGACACAAAATACTACATTCGGCCACTATTTGCTCTATTACTAACTCGCCAGCATCATCTTCCAGCGGTACAATATCAACTCTTGCCTTTCTTTTACTCTTTCTGTATCTGAACAACTTTTGTTACTTGATATTATCGGCTCATTGACCTTAATTTTTCATCTTGTCTCTCCTGTGTTCTATTTTTGGTTGTCTCCTGTTGGTTATGTAAAATCATTTATATATAATGAGTGAAGCAGCAGCATCACAGCCTGGTTCAGAAATTGCACAATCTCGGATTGCAAGACCCTGCAGCGGATAGTGAGGTCAGCTGAGAAGTTCATCGGGGTCTCTGTTCCCGCCATTACGGAGATTTACACTACACACTGCATCCGCAAAGCAAACAGCATTATGAAGGACCCCACGCTCCCCTCATACAAACTCTCCTCCCTCCTGCCGTCTGGGAAAAGGTTTCGAAGCATTCGGGCTCTTACAAACAGACGATGTAAGAGCTTCTTCCCCCAAGCTATCAGACTCCTCAATACCCGAAGCCTGGACTGACACCTTGTCCTACTGTCCTGTTTATTATTTATTGTAAATGCCTGCACTGTTTTTGTACACTTTATGAAGTCCTGTGTTGGTCTATAGTCTCGTGTAGCTTTCTCTGTGTGTTTTTTTTATATTATTACCTAGTGCAGTCCGTTTTTTTGTATTGTGTCATGTAAACCATGGTCCTGAAAAACGTTGTCTCATTTTTACTATGCACTGTACCAGCAGTTATGGTCGAAATGACAATAAAAGTGACTTGACTTGACCCTGCTTTTGCTTTTATCAAAAACGGGAGAAAATCTGTGGATGCTGGAAATCCAAGCAACTCATACACAAAATGCTGGAGGAACCTGGGAGGCCAGGCAGCATATATGGGAAATAGTAAACAGTCGAAGTTTCGGGCCGAGACCATTCATCAGGATTGGGGAAAAAAAAAGATGAGATGTAAGAGGAAGAAGTGTGGGGGTGAAGGAGTGGAAGAAGTGGTAGGTAATAGGTGAAACTGCGAGAGGTGGAGTAGTGAAGGTAAAAACTTCTTAGTTTCCTTAACGACTCTCGAAAGATCATTGCTAGTGCCTCCACATCTCTTCAGTCACCTCCTTCAGATCTCCAGATGGGGTGTACACCATCTGATTCAGGTGACCTATTTACTTTCAGACCGTCTCTGTTTCCAAAGAACCTTCTCCCGAGTAACGTAACTTTACACATTCTGACCACTGACATCTGGGACTTCCATATTACTGCCAGTGCCTTTGACAGATAAGAGTGATGTACAATACTTATTCAGTTCATCTGCCATCACCTTGCACCGCCACCCCATTACTACCTCTCCAGCGTAATTTTTAGTGGTCCAATATCCTTTTTCAACTCTTTTTTACACTATATGTAGCTGAAGATATTTCCTAGCAATTTTTGCTCTAAGCCCTCTCTTTGGTTTTTACGTTTTCTTTGGTTTCTCTTATCAGCCGCGGTTTTGTCACCTTACCTTTAGCATACCACTTCCTCTCTGTGACTTCCGAATTGCTTTCAGAAATTCCAGCCATTGCTTGTCTGTTTTCATCACTGCCCTTGTTATTTTCAAATCAATTTCGACCAATTTTGCTCTCATGCCTCTCTAATTATTCCACATCTGACTTTAGCTTCTCCTTCTCTAATGTCAGGGTGAATTTGATCAGATTAAGATCACTTGTCCCTCAGGCTTTTTGGAAATTAAGTGACCTAATTAATTCCAGTTCGTTACATCACCCAATCCAGAAAAGCTGATCCCCAAGCGGGCTCAACCACAAGCTGCTCTATAAAAAGCGTCTTGTAGGCATTCCAGGAACTTCTGCTCTTGAGACCAACACCATCCTGATTTTTCTAATCACCTGCATGCCAATCCCCCATGACTATTGTAACATTGCCCTTTTGACAAACATTTTCTATCTCCCATTATAATTTGTGGACCACATACTTCGGAGGTTTGGAAGTCTCTATACAATTCTCAACAGGGATTTTTTTTTTAACATTTGCTGCTCCTTCATTCTACCCACAGATTCTACACCTTCCAAACCTATGCCACCTCTTTTTCATGATTTTATTTAATATTTTACCGGCAGAGACACACAACCCCACCAGCAGCTTGTTTTTTCAATAAATATAAGTATCTGGAAACAAGAGGACCTACAGATGCTAGAAATCTAGAGCACTGCACACAAAGTGCTGGAGGAGCTCCGCATGTCAGGCGGCACCTATGGACGGGAATCAACATTTCGGGCCAAGACCCTTCATCGGGATCGCGATTCTTTTTATTGTAATTCATTTTCTAATGAAGTTCATCATCAACAAACTTTTCCATAAGATGTATTTCAGGTATTGTACACATATATGCCACAAGTCTCCACATAATATTTATCTGAGATATGCACTTATAGAAAAGAGATAAAACAACAAGTGAAAGGAGAAAACTATGTACAAGTAGGCAGTGATCTTTTTTACAACATTTTCATTCATTTGTGAGAATAAAATCAGGTCTATGAGGTGTTATGTAGTTAAACCACTTTTCCCAGTATGAATCAAATTGTTCTAACTTATGATTAACAGATGCTGTTATCTTCTCCATTTTGTAAATATCCGTTGTAATTTCCATTCATGCGTTTAAGGTTGGGCTGTTCTGTGATAACCATTTCTTGGTAAAAAAAAAGTCTTTTTACCAGTCACCAGCAGTATATTCATTAAACATTTATCCCTTTGTACCGATTCTTGAGGTATATACCCAATATATATGGTCTTACTTTCTAAGGGTATTTCACATTTAAAATGTCTTTCAGGGCATTGTGTATTCCAATCCTATAGTCTTTGACAACAGGGCAATCCCAGAAAATATGATAATGGTATGCATTTTGATTTACACAATTTCTCCAGCAAACAGGAAGTTAACTATCATAATGGGATTTCTGAGAGGGTGTAATAAAATAATCATATCAAAGTTTTCCATCCAATCTCCGTCCGTTTCTGTGAACTGGTACAGCTCCATTGATAACTCCATAATATTGTCCATTCTTCCTCAGATATAATTATTCCTCATTCCTTGTCCCATTTTGTTTTAATGTACACGCTGGAAATTATTCACTACAATTATCTGAATTATACTTATCTTTTTTTAATAAATAGCTCTATCAAACATGAATTTGCCTTGGTTCCATTTTTAACCCTCCTATTAACAAAAGGTGGATAGCGGAGCAGACTCACCTACTTCTGCTCCATTGTCTTGTGATCTTGTAATATTGCCCTTTTGGTACGCATTTTCTAACTCCCATTGGAATTTGTCGACCACATACTTACTACTGTTTGGAGGTCTCTATACAATTCCCATCAGGGAGTTTGTTTTTACATTTGCTATCCCTTCATTCTACCCGCAGATTCTACCAACAAACAAACAAAGCAGTAAGTGCAGAAAATGCCAAGAGAAACCAGAGACAATCGAGACATTTCAGGCTCCTGCAGCAGTTTAACTCAATCTGATTACTTACAAAAGTGGCAGATATTCTCAATAGGGGAATCAAGGGATATGGGGACAAGGCAGGGACTGGGTATTGATAGTGAATGATCAGCCATGATCTCAGAATGGCGGTGCAGACTCGAGGGGCCGAATGGTCTACTTCTGCACCTGTTGTCTGTTGTCTATTGTCTATAACCATCCTCAGATCACACTCCCAATTACCAGTAACCATCCTCAGATCTCACTCCCGATTACCAGCAACTCATGAATGCCCTCTATCACTTCATAAAGGCACCATAAATTCAAGCCTGATCCAATTTTAGTGTCAAAATCTTACAAATTATATGATAATCAATAATTAGGATAGGACAATCCAAAATAACCATCCAGATATAATTCTACAAGATAAACAAGCAGGGACAACTCCCTTAATAGATAAAACCATTCCCAACACACACATGTTCCACGACCAGTGGAACACCGCACCACAGTTATTGTTTGTCTCATCAGTCAGACAAACAAAAGATTTTCTCTGTCAATCAGCTTCCAAATGTTGTTACTCTGTCATTCGTTGCCACGCCCCGCTGCTGCTTCCCTTCTCCTCATCATACGTTCATAATCCAGAGCCCCAGACACTGCCCTGTGCAGATCCCCATCGGGTTTCTGACCCTGCTTCGTTGAACATCCAACAGATGTTTCCCCATTCTGCTTTCAGTCTTTAGAGGACAGGTGTGTTTTCAACAACCTTTAGAAGCAGGGAAAATGACACATAATGTGGAAGTGACTCGTGAATAAGGAGGTCATTCTTCCTCAGTCCAGAGATGAGAGGAGCGAAGAACATGTCAGACAGAACTGCAGTCAGCTCGTCTTCTTCAGTCTGCCGGGAATTCAAGGGGAACCTCTTAACCGATAGACTGGTGACTGGAACCCATCCCACAGGGAGAGCGAAAGGGGAACAACAGGGGAGGATTTAAAGGACTGCCCTGGAACAGAATCACTGGCAGGGTCCAGCTAGCCTGAATTGACTCTCTACTCTGCACTACGCGTGTTATAAATTAACTAAGTACCGGAGACCGAGTTTAAAATAGAACTGATTTATTTGTCTCAGATCCAGAATATTAAACTCCAGTTGTCACAAGGTTAGATTACTGAGTGAATCCCTTCCCACTTTCACAATGGGTGAACAGCCTCTCCCCAGTGTAAACTCAATGACGCACATTTGGTGGAGATGGCTGAGAGAATCTCTCCCGAAAGTCTGAGCAGATGATCGGCCTCTACCCAATGTGAACTCGCTGGTGTCTGAGTAGATTAGATGACCGCGAGAATCCCTTCCCACAGTCAGAGCAGGTGAACGGCCGCTCCCCACTGTGAACTCGCTGGTGTCTCTGTAGGTTAGATGACTGAGTGAATGTCTTCCCACAGTCTGAGCAGCTGAATGGCCTTTCCCCGGAGTGAACTGACTGGTGTGTCTGTAGGTGAGATGAGAAAGTGAATCCTTTCCCGCAGACTGAGCAGGTGAACGGCCTCTCCCCAGTGTGAACTCGCTGGTGTCTTTGTAGGTCGAATGGCCGCGTGAATCCCTTCTCACAGACTGAGCAGGTGAACGGCCTCTCCCCGGTGTGAAGTTGTTGGTGCTTCTGTAGGTCGTATGATCGATTGAATCCCTTCCCACAGTCGGAGCAGGAGAATCGCCTCTCCCCAGAGTGAACTACCAGGTGTCTCCGCAGGTAGGATGAATGAGTGAATCCCTTCCCACAGTCTGAGCAGGTGAACGGCCTATCCCCAGTGTGAACACTCTGATGTACCTTCAGATGAGATGATCGACTGAATCGCTTCCCACAGTCTGAGCAGATGAACGGCCGCTCCCCAGTGTGAACTGACTCGTGTGCTTTTAGGTTAGATAACTGAGTGAACCCCTTCCCACACAAAAAACAGATGTATGGTCTCTCCCCAGTGTGAAGTCTCCGATGTGCCTTCAGCTGAAAGGACCGTGTGTATCCCTTCCCACAGTCTGAGCAGGTGAACGGCTTCTCTCCAGTGTGAACTGACTGGTGTTTGAGTAGGTGAGATGACTGAGTGAATCCCTTCCCACAGTCTGAGCAGGTGAACGGCTTCTCCCCAGTGTGAACTGATTGGTGTTTCAGTAGGTGAGATGATTTACTGAATCCCTTCCCACAGTCTGAGCAGGTGAATGGCCCCTCCCCAGTGTGAACTCGCTGATCTGCCATTATATCAGATGACCTTCCCCACAAATTCAGCAGGTGACTGGCCTCTCCTTAGTGTATACTGACTGGTGTGTCCGTAAGTGGGATGACCGACTGAATCCCTTCCCACAGTCTGAGCAGATGAACGGCCGCTCCCCGGTGTAAAATGACGGGTATGCCAGTAGGTCAGATGACCGAGCTAGTCCCTTCCCAGTCGAAACAGGTAGGATCGGGAAATATTGCACGAATTGATGATTGCACGATTGAAGGATGATTGCACGAATAGCCCGCTGCACTTTTTAAATATCTGGGCAGACACAGCGAGACTGGCCTGTTGTGTTCGGGATTCCCGTAGCCAAATTCCTTGTCGTGTGTAACCTGAAAAAAATAACAAAATCAATCAGTGTGTGAAGGACAACATTTAAGATGAGATCACTTGGTCGCCGAGGTGTGGTCTGACATCACACTGTTACAGTGAAGTTCAACCCAAGTTGGAGAGAGAAATTACCTTCTAACTGGGCACAGTGCTGGTATATGGGATGCCCATCAAATTCTCTGATGCTCCTCCTTTCTCTATAAGAATCGGTGCAGACGAGTTATCAGGCGTAAGATTTTTACACAGAGAGTCGTCAGTGTGTGGAATGGGCTGCCGGCGACGGTGGTGGAGGCGGATACCATTGGGTCTTTAAGAGGGTCCTGGGCAGGTATATGGAGCTCAGAAAATTAGAGGACGATGGCTACCCCTGGGTAATTTCTCAGGTAATAACATGTTCGGCACAGCTTTGTGGGCCGAAGGACCTGTATTGTGCTGTTGGATTTTTTCTATGTTTCTGCTGTCTCCAATCTGTGACTTGCCTCAGTCTAACTCTCGAATTGGTATTACTCCCTGTTTCCACTGAGCTGCATTGGTGTCTGGCCCCAGAGCAACTGAAACAATCTCACACAAGTAGCCTATGTTGACTTTCTTTCATGTACTGTCAATCTAAAGTGCCACATTTTAAAGCCATGTAAATATATCCTGCTGAGATGAATAGTTGATCCACACAGCTGTTCAAAGGATTTAGAATGAATATTAGTATTATTTCAGTTTCTTGAATCAGAGTCATAGAATGTACAAGATAGAAACAGGCTCGTTGGCCATCTGCCCACTCCCATATCGCTACCATCCAGGTACCTGTACAAACCTCTAACTTGCTGAAATCGATCTCCCATGCACAACTTGAGCTGGCTGCTCATTCCACACTCGCACGATGACATGATGACGTTTCACCTCATGTTGTCGTTAATGTTTCACCTTTCACCCCTAACCCATGACGTTTGGTTCTGGTCCCACCCAATCTCAGTAGCAAAAGTCAGCTTGAATTTACACTATCTATGCCCTCATAATTTTGGTACACTTCCATCAAATCTCGCCTCAATCTTCTGCGTTCCAAGGAATAAAGTCCAGTTCAATCTCTCCTTATAACCCAAGACCTCCAGACCTGGCAACATCCTTGTGAATTTTCTGAGAACTCTTTCAACTTTTTTAAAAGTCTTTCATGTGGATGGTGACCAAAACTACACACAATACTCCAAATAAGGCCTCATCATTGTCTTGTACAACATCAACATAACATCAATCTCCTGTACTCAGTACTTCGGCTTATGAAGGCATATGTGCCAAATTCTTTCTTTTTATCCCTATCCAACTGTGACACATCGTTCAGTGAATTATAGACCTATGGTCCCATCCCTTTCTTCAACTACACTCCTCAGTGCCCTAACAGTCACTGTGTAAGACCTATCCTGGTAGATCCTACCAAAGTGTAATACCTCAAAACTGGATGCATTAAATTCCATTTTCCATTTCTCAAACCATTTCTTCACCTGGTCCGGTTCGCACTGCAAGCACTGCAAGACTGCAAGCAAGTCTTCTCTCAGTCTGCTAAACCCGCAGTCTTGTTTTCATCCACAAATTAGCTGTTACAGCCATCCATATTATTACCCGGATTGCTGATATAGATGACAAACAACAACAGATCCAGCACTGATTCCTGTGGCTCACCACTAGTCACATGCCCCCAGTCAGAAAGACAATCATCTGCTACCACACTCTGAATTCTGCCAGAGACAGTATCTCATCCAATTTATTGTCTCATCTTGAACGCTGAGTGACTGAATCTTCTTGACCAACCTCCCATATGAGACTTTGTCAAGTGCCTTGCTAAAGTCCATGTAGACAACATCCACTGTCTTGCCTTCATCCACTTCCCTGATAACTTCCTCGAGAGACTCTATAAGACTGGTTAGACATGACCTACCATGCACAAAGCCATGCCATCTATCCACGTAGATCCAAATAATTATATATTCTGTTTCTGCACAAATGTTCCAATACGTTTCCCACTACTGATGTCAATTTCCTCGTTTATTTTTAGAGCCTTTCTTGAACAGAGGAACAACATTGGCTGTCCTCACCTGTCACTAAGGATGATTTAAATATCTGTGCTTAGGTCTCGACAATTTCTGCACTTGTCTTATGCAAGGTCCTGGGGAACAACTTGTCAGGCCCTGGGGATTGATCCACGCTAATTTTCCTTCAGACAGAAAACACCTTCACCTCTGTAATCTGTACAGGGTCCCTGAAGTTGATGCTGCCTTGACTCACTTCTACAGACTCTGTGTCCATCTCCTGTGTAAATACGGACGCAAAACTACTATTTCAAACCTCCCCCATCCATTTTGTCTCCCGTATAGAATACCATTCTGATCGTCCAGAGTAGGCATGTTTCTGTTCTGACCTTCTCCATGTTTCTGTGACAGAGAAGCTGGTCAGACTTGACTGGAAGGGGAATCTGGTAGGAATGACGACAGAGCAGCAATGGCTGGAGTTTCTGGGAGCAACTTAGGAGGTGCATGGTAGGTACATCCCAAAGAAGTGGAAGCATTGGAAAGGCAGGAGGTGCACAACCGTGGTTGAAATGAGAGACCAAAGCCAACATAAAAGCAAAAGAAAGGGCAAACAAACGAGCAAAACCCATAGGGAAGCTTTCAGAAACCAACAGAAGACCACGAAAAAATGTCATCTGAGCTCACGGCGTGGAATGATGTAGTCATGTTGTCATGATGTAATGATGTAGTCATTAATGAGTCTTGGCTGCACCCAACAGTCTGAGGCATTTAGAGGAACAAAATATCCGGGGCCTCAATATTTCTTGAAAACCAAGGTACCTTGCACCAGTTCCTTTTCAACTTTTATGTAGGCAAGCGTATACAAACTAGACATCCTCAATATTTCACTTCTGAAGGCCTCCCACTTACCAAGTACTCCTTTGCCAAAAATCATTCTGTCCCAATCCACACTTGTCAAATCCTTAAAATTGAGCTTTCTGCAATTTGGAATGTCAATGCCAGGCCTCTGTTTTTCCGTATTTACTTGGAATCTCATGGCATTATGATCACTAGACACAAAGTGTCCCCATACACTAATTTCTGTCTCTAGCCCTGGGTCATTTCCTAATCTCTACGTCGGGAATTCTACGTACTGATTAAAGGAACATTTGACGCCTCTACCCCATCTAGTCGTTTTACAGTATGGGAGTCCCAGTCAATATATGGAAAGTTAAATTCACTTACTAAATGAAAAATTGCTTCTTGGCATAGTCTGCGATCTCTCTATAAATAGGTTCCTGTAAATCCCTCAGACTGTTGGGTCAAACCAAATTCCAGTAATGGCTACAATATCATAATTCCATGCCCTGACGTCTGAACAACATCTATCTTTTGTCAACAAAACAACCTCTCCCTCATTGTCACAAAAACTAAGGAGCTGATTGTGGACTACAGGAGGAAGGGAGACAGACTAACCCCCATTGACAGGATCTGGGGTTGAGAGGGTAAACAGCTTAATCAATACTCCATCAGTACTGGAAAGGAAGGGGGAAGGGCCAGATGTTTGATTGATTTTGGAGAAGTGGGTTGTGGTCCTGTGAGACCTGGTTCTATTTGTCAGCAGCTCCCTATTCGCGCAAACTCCAATTTACCCAACAACTCACTCTCGTTTAGGTATGATCGACGTCGCTTTCATATTTCACACAACCCTTTGCCCTGCGGGGAAACAGATAAACCTATACCCTGATATAGGAGACACCACTTACCTCTGAGACTGTAACCGGATGGCGTTCGGTGTGGTCCCGGGTAACCTCACGCTGACCTCCCGGGTGAGCGGCAGTGGATCTGGACCAGGGTGTTTAACCTGCGAGGAGAGTTCAGTCTGAGGTGAGGCAGAAATTGACACTTTTCGGCACCAATGGAACTAAATAACTCGCACGTCTCCTGACGACGGTTGTCTGGCAGATGACGGGCACACAAGGTTCCCCAAATCGTCTCAACGTGAACCCCTCACCTTAATTATAAATTAAATTATTTAAATTCCAACTGTGTGTTGATTATTTACCAGCAGGGGGAAATAATCAATGTATAAAACTGGAAATTGAATAATTAATCGATTTACTATTTGTTTCCAATTCAACCCTATAATAAAATCATATCCCTCTTCGCAAGCCGTCATTATACTAAATTCCACTGATTAAATTGTCAGAGCTTTTCGTGTCAACACACCAATACGTATAACTGGACCACACGGTTGCTAGAAGCTGCTGCTGCAGATAATGAGGTCACGGCAGATCTGATCTAAAATGTAATTACGCGTTCACCCCCCCCCCCACCCCTGTCCATCCCCGAAACACTTCAATCCCGCTGTTTATCGACAATATCGGCCATAAACAGAGTGGAAGACTTTGCTTCCACTGGCCATTGAGGAGCAGAGTTCAAAACTCTCCCAATCGGCGCAGGAACAATCGATATTTCGTCTGAAATAAGACATTCTGAAAACGAAGCAGGTGTTTTGCTGTACGGATCTCGCTCTCTTGCTTTGAAACAGGTGGCCATTGTTCGAGAGCTGTTCTTAACCTTTACTTAACTTGTGGAAAATGTAAATTGTGCAAGCCGGTAACAGTCGGAAGACAAAAAGCACCACAGACAAAAGTGGCTTAAAATATCTCCTTGACCGCTGATCCAATGCACAGAGGACTGGCTAATTGGAAATAAAGATCCGAAATAAATATCAGAGGCTGAATTATTCTCACCGTAACTCCCCAAGAATATTCTGTGAGTGTGGATACCGTGTGTCGGTTCTGACAAATAACCCCGCCCATGCCCCACACGGATCTCTCGTAACCATGGCAACACACACAATACTGGAGGAACTCAGCAGGTCAGGCAGCATCTATGGATGGGTGTAAATAGTCGACGTTACGGACCGAGTCCCTTCATTAGGACTGGAATGGAAAGGGCAAGCGGCCAAATGATTGACTGATTGGGAAGGTGCGGCTGGTTCTGTGAGTCTCGGAGCCCAGTGTCTGCGTGCAAGTATTTACCTGCTCGTATACATTCCTCTGAATAGGGAGCGGCCGTTATGCAGAGACTAAATTCAACCGGTTGGACAGAAAACTGCCCTTCAAATCTAAAGGAAGTTTAACCCTTTCTGCTACAGGAAGAGATAGTCCCAATGATGTGCTGCACGGAACATTGCATGTGGTCTCGATCCCACAACGTTATCAGTTACTTTGCTGCGAGTTTCCAGCATTTTGCGTTTAATCTCAGACTCGCTTCATCTGGACATGTGCTCAAATAATTTTCAGGCTTTCTTCAAATAAGTCAAACCGAGGCATTACCAAAAGAGACATTCCGTAATATAACTGGGATCTCGTCCTGTTATTCTGAGTAGTTGTGTTTTAATGAGGGAGAGAGAGACCGGTGATGGGTCACTACCCCGTGGGATTTCACGTGTCACTATCGGGGTGAAAGGTACCTTCTGCTCGCACTCATTAAAAACCACCCTGGAAAGTATTTCTGGTTGAAGGCAACGGCATCGTTTCTCTTAATCCATTTGGACAATGATTGTCCCGTTAACATGTACATGTCAGGACTCCCTTCTCCCAGTAAATTCACTCCCGATTCCGACCAAAGCCGAGCCTCGCTGTAAACGCTGAATCGTTGTGCAGAATCATAGACAACACTTACCTCTGATGTTGTAACCGGACGGCGTTCAGTGTGGTCCCGGGAAATCACTGTCTGACTTCCCGGGTGACCGACAATGGTCCTGCACCGGTGTTCTCACCGTGTACGGAGAGCTGAGTCTGAGCTGCTGCTCCCGAGGCCACTCGGCTGTGATGTGTCCGTCGCTCATTACAGATGGACAGGGCCGGGTGAGCCGGGGTAGAGCGGGACTGCCGCAGTCCGGGTCACACTAACTCTCACCGGCTCAGGACGGGTCTGAAAGCGGGAGGAGGCAGGAGTGGGGTCAATGTAGCAACCCTAAAGAGGAAAACAAACAGGCTGCGTTAACCTTTCTGTCCGGATTTCCGTGTGGATCTCTCCTTTTTCTTTCATCGTAACCAGTGGGGCGGAGTTTCTCTGTTTAACTCAGCGAGTCCCAGGCTGCGGATTTGATCCAGTCCGGGTTCTGGGAGGGTCTGAGCTCCGCCCCGTGTGTAAACAGGACTGCCCGGCGTAGGTACAGTTTCAACTCAAACGTCCCTTACCTGTTCAGGTACAGGGAGCCGCCTTTCTGCTGAAATTAATGCAAACACGTTCGACTACATATTCCAACTCATGTGGGAAAAAAATATAGTCAATGATTTTCTCAGCGCCTCTCGATTCAGAGGAGTTTATTAACATTTATAAACTCCATCATTATGAGATTATTGTATTTCCATCCGGACAACTGCTGTCACAAGAAATCCCCTCGCTCACGGTTAACAGCGGGTTTCGTTTCACAAGCAGTGATTGCTGAATGTCATCCTGCCGGAAATACTTGTGGAATTTGTTTCACTTAAAATTCGGCTGTTCCAAATGGCCGGAAGTTTTACCAAGGGGCTGTGGTGATGGGCTGATTGAAAATGAGCTACCAGGGTGGGGTGGGGAGTAGTAGTGTGCTAATTAAAAATGGGACTCTCAGTTCCCTCTATCGCCTGACCTAATACTCACTCTCCCCCCATCCCTCTACCCCATGTAACCTATCTATACCCCTCATGACTGTGTAGACTTTCATTAAATCTCTCCCAAATCTTCTGCGTTTCATGAACAAAGTCGTAAACTTCTTTAATCTTCCCTTATAACTCGGGTCTTGCAGTCACAATAACATCCTTGTAAATTGTCGTTGTACTCTGTCAATCTTATTTACATTTTTCCTGTGGGTCGCTGACGTAAACTGCTCATAATACTCCAAATTAGGCCTCATAACCTTCCTAACTGACGCAATCTCCTGTACTGAATACTTTAACTTATGAAGGACAATGTGCCAAACATTTCTTTACTACCTTGTCCAGGTGTGCCGCAACGTTCAATGAATTGTGGACCTGTATTCCCAGGCGCCCTTGTTCTGCCGCACTTCTGAGTGCCCTACCGTGCACCGTGAAATTCCTATCCTGGTTGATCATCCCGAAGAGCAACAACTCGCTGGCCTGAGTTAAATTCCATCTGCCATTTTCAGCCCATTTTCCCCACCTGATGCAGATCCGTCTGCAAGCTCTGATAGTCCTCCTCGCTGTCAAATGCATCTCAAACGTCGCTGTCATCCACAAATTTGCCGATCCGGTTAATCAGACAATCATCCATATCACTGATATAGGTGACAAACAACAACGGATATCAGCACCGATCCCTGCGACATTCCACCAGTCACAGGTCTCCAGTCAGAAAGGCAACCATCTGCTACCACTGTCTGCCTTCTCCCACAATGCCCGGAGAGTGAACTTGATTGATCATCATCCGATGTGAGACCTTGTATAAAGTCTTACCAAAATCCATGTAGAAAATACCCAATGCCTCCCCTTCATCAATTTTCCTGTTAACATCCCTCTTCAAAAAAAAAACCTATAGGATTTTCTAGAAAACACGAAGTCCCTAAACAGGCCTGTTTGTTCAAATGTTAACTATTCTGGTCCATCCAATTCCTTCCACTACAGATATGAGGTGCAACTGTCCTATAATTTTCCAGTTTAAATTTGGTGCCTTTCCTAAAAAGTGGAACAAAATTACTTATCCTGCAATCCTCTGGTCGGTCTCTTGTCGCTGAACATAATTTGAACATATCCGCTACGTCCCTACAATTTCCGAGCACGCCGCCATCAGGATCCAGGGCATCAACCTGTCAGCCGTTGAGGATTTATCTGCCCTGATTTGTCTGAGCACCTCCTGATCGGTGACGTGTACAACGTCCATGGCCTCACTTCTACAGATTCTGTGTCCTTTTTCCGAGTGAGCACAGGTGCAAATATCCACCTCGGAACTCCACTATCTTTTTTGTCTCCACGCACAGATTACCATTCCGATAATCCAGAGGGTCATTTGTGTCCCCTGCAATCCTTCTGATTTTCAAATACCTCTGTAATCCCTTAGGATTCCTACTCATCTTTTCTGCAAAGCAACCGATTCCCACCTTTTGGCCTTCATATTTTCTCTCTCCATGTTATCTTGCTTTTCCTCGACGCCATAAGCATCGCATTTTTTTTCGTGGAACATGGATGTGAGGGGATGGAGAGAAAATGAATGGGACTCGATAGATTAACACGTTCGACTTGGAGATCAAGAACTGTGCACAGTGAATCTCCTGCTGTGGGATACAGAGAATGAGAATCATGCGTGGTAAAGACTGGAATGGTGCGCAATAAGATCTAGAGACCGTGAATGAATCGTTTGTGGAAAATTCCCGTGTAAAATCGCAGACCAGGAACCTTGCGTGCTGAACATCCCCGCTGTGGTGTCCAAAGACAAGGAACCGCAATCTCACACTGGCTTTGTTCAGTGACTCACGAAAAGCCATGTCAACCGTTCTTGCAATTGTGGATAAATAAATACTTGTTCCAATAATTCTGACCTCGCCACATGTCAACCTCAACTCTCTTTCTCTCCATCACCGTTATGCTCACTCTCCTGCCCCTCCGCAGCAAACACGTTCCCTCCTTCTGCCTCCAACCCGTCTCGCTCACTGTCGCCATTGATGCCATCTCACTCCCCCGTTGTTCTTCGCCGTCCGACTTCGTCACCCTGTTTCTTCGCAGAGTCCACCACCTCTCCCTCCCTGCAGACCATCTCACGCGTCCTCAGTCACATCCCTCCTTGCTCGCTACCCCTATCACACACCGATTTCTCCTCGACGCACACCTCTCCTTCCACAACCCACTCCCTCAGCCCCTCCTCGCCCCCGTTATTTCCCCTCCCCCTTTCAACCTCCCTAATCCTGTCTCATACTTCATCTGTTACTCCCTCACTACTACTCATATTCCTCACTCTCCCTACCCCTTACTCCTCCCTGGTCTCCTACCCTTCTCTCACCCTCGCTCTCCTTTTGCCTCATGCTCTCTCCTCTCGCCTATCCCACTCTTCCCCTAAGCCTCTCATGATCCTCTGTCCCATTCCTCTGGCACCCTTTCTCGCTGCCCCTACAGCTCCCTCATATCAGCTATGGCCCCTGCACTTTCCGCACTTGCCTCCCTCGGGGTCTGAGGAATCAACTTGCCAGACTCTAGGGATTTATCCACTCTAATTTGCTTCAATGAGCAAGCACGTCCTCTCTGTAATCTGTCTCACGTCCATGACCCCCTACTTCTGCTGTATCCCACTTCTATACATTCTGTCCGTTTCCTGGGTGAACACAGATATAAAACCTCCATTTAATATCGCCCGCATTGTTTTTCTTTTGTCTCCGCGTCTAAATTACCATTCTGAAAATCCAGAGGTCAGTTTTGCTTTTGCAATCCCTTTGTTCTTAAAATATCTGTATAATCCCATCGGATTTCCATCACCTTGTCTGCTCGGGCAAACTCATGCCATCTTATAGAGATGCTGATTTCTTTCTTAAACGTTCACTGTTATTCCTATACTCCATAGGTACCACATTTATTCCAACCAGCCTCTGCATCACACACGCCTCAATTTTTCTTTTTACCAGGGCTCAATATCTCTTGAAAATCAAGATTCCCAAAAAGTTTTACTTTTTCTTTTTACTCTGACAGACCCAGAAAAGCTTAAAATCTCAAAAATTTACCTTTGATGTTCTCCCACAGACATATTATATTTTCTTTCCAGAAAACAACCTGTTCCAATGGACACTTGTCGATTAAGGTGCGTATTAAGGTGGATCGGACCCAAGGGGTAATTAGCCCCGGGTTATTGCAGGAGACCAGAGATGAGATTGCCGGCCCCTTGACCAGTATCCTTGTCTTTGGCCACAGACAAGGTCCCGAAGGACTGGCAAGTGGCCAATCTTGCTGTTCTGTTTGTGAAGGGAACAAGGGAAAGTCCAGGGTGAATTGGCAGCCTGATTTCAGAACTGGATTGCGTATAGAAGACAGGTGGTAGTGGCTGAAGGGACATTCGAGCGGGAGGTCTGCAATGAGGAGAGTCTGCAGCGATCGGCGCTGGAGCCTCTGTTGTTTGTGCTGTTTGTAAATGACCTGGTTTGGTGGCAGAGGCAAATACATTAGAGACCTTTAGGAGACGTTTGGGTAGGCACATATATGTAAGGAAGTTTGGGAGATACGGACATGCCTTACGTCAAAGGGCTGTAGTGCTTTGCATTTTAGCTTGTTCGGCACAACATTTTGGCGCATGTCCTGCCGCTGTGCTGTACTTTTCTGTGTTGTATGTGGACAAGTTCTCCAGTTTGGCCTGACTGAGTAATCATGATTTTTTTGCCTGACTAGTGACGCCACCAGCCCCTTTAATTACCCCTCCCCCGAACATTGTTGTGTCTGAAATAATGGAATTGCGGAATATTGAGGTGCCAGTCCTATCACACTCCCCCGCTCTCTACCTTGTACTCACCGTCTCACCATCCTTCATAATCCAGTTAATCTACACTCATCTCTTCTAACTCAAGCTCTCGCCCCCTCAAGTTACCCCGCTCTTCGTCCCTTCCACTCTTCCTACTTTCCTCCCCTCTCCTCACACACTCTCTCTCTCCCCTCTTTCCATCTCTTTCTCTTTCGCTCCTTCTCATTCTCTCAACTTACCCACAGAGGAAAACACATCTTCAGCTTCCCCCTCAGGAGCTTCCACACACTCAACCTGCCCTTCCCTTCCCCCTTTATATAGTTCTTTATATTGTGTCATGTCGCGGTCGGGACTGCCGGGGGTTGATTTATTTAAAGACATCGTGAAAACAACAGCAGGTAATTCGAATGTGAGCTGAGCATAAAATTACCCGGTGCCTCTCCTGTTGCTAAGCGTATTTTCAATATGTCTGCTGCGACCCTGTAATTTCTGTAATTGCATCTCTCAGTATCCAAGGGAACAACTTGTCTCGTGTTGGGGATTTATTCACCCTAATTTACCTCAAGTCCGGCAAACTCCTCCTCCTCCGCATTCTGTCCAGGGTCGATGACGTCACTGCTGCTTTGCCCCACATCGGTAGATTCTGTGTCCGTTTCCGAGTTAACACAGATGCAAATAAACCATTTACAATCTCCCCCATCTTGTTTGTCTCCATGCATAAATTGCAATAAGTTGCATAAATTGAATAATCCAGAGGGTCATTTTGTCCCTGACGATCATTTTGTTCTGCAAATATCAGGTATAATCCCATAAGATTCTCCATCGCCTTGTCTGCTAGGGCAAATTCATGTCTTCTTTTAAACATTCTGGTATCTTTCTCAAGTTTTTTTCTTACGTTTCCTCGACCCCAAAACGATACGCATTTGTTACTAACTATCTATACGTGTTATGCACCTGCATTTTTTTCTTTTACCAGAGCCTCAATATCTTTTGAAAACTCGGATTCCCCAAACTGATACACTTAGCTCTTATTCTGAGAGGCACGTACAGGCTTTGAACTCTCATAGTTTCCCTTTTGGAGATCTCCTGTTTACCACGTATAGGCTCTGAACTCTCACAGTTTCCCTTTTTGGAGATCTCCTGTTTACCACGTACAGGCTTTGAACTCTCATAGTTTCCCTTTTGGAGATCTCCTGTTTACCACGTATAGGCTCTGAACTCTCACAGTTTCCCTTTTGGAAGTCTCCTGCTTCCCACGTACAGAT
Source organism: Hypanus sabinus (assembly GCF_030144855.1). Classification (NCBI taxonomy): domain Eukaryota; kingdom Metazoa; phylum Chordata; class Chondrichthyes; order Myliobatiformes; family Dasyatidae; genus Hypanus; species Hypanus sabinus. The sequence goes on along the minus strand of NW_026781251.1, from coordinate 3,554 downwards.
TTGCCAGAAAATTGCTGCTCCCAATCCACACGAGCAAATCCTCTCTGACACTAGGTTACTCCAGTTCAGAATCTCAGCACGGTGCACTTGTTTTTCCATAGTTCAGTTGTATTTAATAGCTTTGTGATCTCTAGAAGCAAAGGGTTTCCCTGTACAGATTTCTGTCACGAGCAGTAGGGCCATAATACGAGAAGATATAGGAGCAGATTTAGGCCATTTGGCCCATCGGGTCCGCTCCGTTATTTCATTATGCTGATTCCATTTTTCCCCTCAGCCCCAGTCTACAGACTAATTTCCGTATCCCTCTTGCCTTGATCAATCAAGAGTCTGTCAAACTGCCTTAAATATAAAGTAAAGACTTCGCTTCCCTAGCTGCCTGTGGGAAATAGTTCCACTGATTCACCACTCTCTGGCTAAAGACGTTCCTCAGCGCTTCCGTTTTAAACAATGCATCTCTATCCACACACGAGAAAATCTGCAGATGCTGGAATTCAAGCAACACAACACAAAGTGGAACAAAGCAGATCAGGCAGCGTCTATAGCGGGAAAGCACTGTCGACGTTTCGGGCAGAGACCCTTCTTCAGGACTAACTGAAAGAAAAGATAGAACAGAGATTTGAAAGTAGTGGGGGGAGGGGAAATGAAGAATGATAGGAGAAGACCGGGGGGGGGGGGGGAAGTTGAGAGCCGGAAAGGTGATTGGAAAAGCGATACAGAGCTGGAGAAGGAAAAGGATCATGGGACGGGAGGCCTAGGGAGAAAGAAAGGGGCAGGGAAGCACCAGATGAAGATGGAGAACAGGCAGAGTGATGGGCATGAGAGAGAACAAAAAGGGAAGGGGGAAGTAAATAACTAAATCAGGGATGGAGCATTTCTATGAGTTTTGGCGTGATGTGGGTCAACAGGCGCTGCTTGTGAAATGAAGGCCGTCGTTGACGGCCGGCGACGGTTTTCTTATGACAACATTTTTCCCGGATGGAAACGCAATAATATCTTAATGTTAGTGTTAATAAAACAATATTAATAAATTTTCTGTAATCGAAGAACCTTTCAGAAATATACGACAAAAGGTTGTTCAGATTTCCTCTGGGGGCAATTTGTCCAAAATGCTTGGTTTGATTTCAGCAGATCTGCTACGCCCGGTGCCGGGACCGGTGAGGAATGTTTCTGAGCTCAAGACTCGCCCAGCGTCGGAAGCTCCGTCCCCACGCAGGGTTGAAGAATAAAACCTTTCAGAATTCCCTTCCACAACCTGGGATTCGCTGAATTAAACAGCGAACTTCCGCTCCATTGGTTGTGATGGAAGAACAAGGGAAATGTGAGATCTACATTGGAAATCCGGACAGAACCGAGCTGCGACCGCGACTGACAGTCAACCTAGTCTTTAATATTCCCGTCTGTGCCTCCTCCATTTGTTCGAGTCCCCTATCCTCCCGAAGTCCGACACGGCCCAGACTGGCGAGGGTTTGCGGAGCCAGAACTGTTGTCATCCACATTTACACCCCCCCCCCCTCATACGGACCTGTGTATCTGGTAATGAGCGACAGACGCAATATAACCGAAATAGCCTCGGAAGCAGCAGCGGCTCGGACTGAAATCTCGGTGCATGGTGATCACACCGGTCACCGGGAACTCACCTGAACTCCGCCCCGTTTCAACATCAGAGGTAAATGGGTAGTGTCTGCTGCTTCCAGAACAAACGTGCAGCGTGCGTTTACCCCGCGGCTCGCATCTGTGGGGATAGGAAGGGAATACTAGGGGAGAAGGGAAATGTTCAAGTGAACGAATTCATTTTTGAACAAATGGATTGAAAGAAACGATATTATTACCTTGAATCACAAGAATTCTCTGATTGGTTTGTACTGAGTCGGTGCAGAAGAACCTTTCGCTCCGACAACGACATCCGAAATCTCTCAGAGGACAGAGTCCCGTATCTGATCTCTCTCTCTCTCTCTCTCTCTCTCTTCTCTGTCTCTCTCTCTCTCAGTCTCTCTCTCTCTCTCTCTCTCTCTCTGTTCTCTCTGTCTCTCTCTCTCTCTCTCTCTCTCCTCTCTCTCTCTCTCTCTCTCTCTCCTCTCTCTCTCTCTCTCCTCTCTCTCTCTCTCCTCTCTCTCTCTCTCTCTCTCTCGGCTCTCTCTCTCCCTCTCCCCCCTCTCTCTCTCTCTCTCTCTCTCTCTCTCCCTCTCTCTCTCTCTCTCTCTCTCTCTCCCTCTCTCTCTCACTCTCTCTCTCTCTCTCTCTCCCTCTCTCTCTCTCTCTCTCTCTCTCTTCTCTCTCTCCTCTCTCTCTCTCTCTCTCTCTCTCTTCATCTTTTACACACACACACACACACACACACACACACACACACACACACACACACACACACACACACTCACAGACAGAGAGAAACTATTCAAAATAACTGAGGGATTGTCGGAATGTCTCCGTTCAGAATGCCACGGATCATAGATCGAGTTCTTTAATAAATTGCACAAAACGCACTGTAGCAAGTGGACATCAGATTGCAGACAGCGGTGAACCTGCTTTTCTATATCATTCTTTTTATTGTTTATTCCCTGTAACAGAACTATTTAAAGACATTATTGAGACAACTTTGTTCATAGTTGACTGTGAGCGCGGAATGTCGAACCGTTTGGATTTGGTTTCAGCAGAGAAGCCGCTCCCGCTCTGAGGAATGTCTGCGTGTCGGAATCCGCCCTACGGACAGGCAGCAGCTTGACACAGAAAACCGCGCGGTGAGTCTCACAAACAGCAACCCGGCCCCTCCCCCGTATGCAATGAATGATCCTCGCCTGATTGTCTGTCTGAAGGGAGAAGAAAGCGACCTGAAAATATAACCAGACGGAGACAGAACATTCTAGGATAATTGAGGTGAGACCAATTTAGCTTCTGATATTTATTTCCGATCTTTATTTCAATCAGCACCTTATCTGTGTTTTGAATTGTGACCCTCCTCTGGCGGAGGTGGTATCGTTGACGCTGCAGTTTTCGTCTGAACTATTGAGGTCGACGAGATATAAAACAACACAGTTCTCTACTCAGGGGTTACGATTTCAAAGCACACGGGCGAAGGGCTGTTTCGGCAACAGGAGTTCCGTTTCCAAGTCTTGTCATTTCAGATGAATGCGTGTTGTTTTCTCTTTGCGAAAGTGTTTATTGTGGGTGTTTCAAGTTAATTTCCTCAATGTCCTGCAGAAGCAAAGACTTCATTTCTGTTCAGGGCCTCGATACGTAGTAAACAGTGGTGGGGGACGGGGGGAAGGTGGGAGGTGAACAGTTACAGAAAGAGGCAGGCGGCACTGCGGAACAAAAGCCGTGATTTCACTGTGTGGGGCAGACGGCTGGATGGGCAGAATGGCCAGTTTCTGTGTGGTATGTTCACAAGAAAATCCCTGACCACAGTTATTCTGAAACCGATTTAATGAGTACAGTCTTAGACACATGTAAGTTACCTCTCGCAAACCTAAAAACAAACATTGCAGTAATTATATCATCCTGTTCGCTGACATAGATGTTTCGCAACAATGGACCCAGCGCCGATCCCTGCGGCA